>NC_140168.1:181357756-181360256 GCF_963971535.1 Notolepis coatsorum | reverse complement strand
CCCAGATCCGTGACGCGCATGGTTGTCCCCGACACCGAAATAGCGTTCGAGGTACGCGGTGAGCTACTGGAGCTCCCCTATGTATCTATTATTAAAGAGATTTGCAGTACATTCATACTTCATTTGAAATAGCACCTTACCTCAAAGTTTTGTACCTCATTTTCTGTATTTTATTTTTTTATAATTTTTTAAACAAACATATAAACAAACATGACAACACACGATAAGATATACAAGCATTATTAACAGTGCACAAGTGAAATCACCATATAGTTAAATGTCTTATACAGGATATACCCCCAATACCTGCTATCTAATACCCTACACACATATGCTCTAGCTCGTACCCCCCCCCTCCCGGACCCCCCATTGGATAATCCATCCATTATCCCTCACTCCTAACCAGACACTACCATTATATGCTAGCTTTTATTTTCTCCACCACTTCTAACCACATTGTCATTTTGGATTCATTGAGACCCAAAATTCTTGCTGTAGATATTTCTTGATAAATCACATCGAGATATGTAATAATCCAGACCTTTCGGCACATTTTTTCCGGTTGGAACCATCGTGATGCTATCAGCTTTTTAGCCACTGTCATACCCGATAAAACCAATCTCTTTAGCTGTGGATGTACTGCACATCATTCAGCAGTAATACAGAGGGGTGTACAGGTATATTCAGAGTCAAGAGATTTGATAATTGCTGGGTCACCTCTTTCCAGAATATCTTAACTGGTGGGCAGTCCCAGTACATGTGCATAAATGTCCCCTCGTCCCCATTTGTACATAAGGTGCATTTGGGGTCCTGTTTGAGACCCATTCTGTTCAGTCTTATAGGAGTTAAGTATGTCCTGTGATTATATAGTTAAGATTGATTTGTTGATGGTCCGGGTTCCTTGATGCAAGTCGAACATTTGCCCAGGCTTCTTGCCAGTCAAAATCTTTCTCCAGGTCTGGTATATCCCTCCTCCAGACTGAGTCTAGATGGAGGGTTTCATACGAGGATGTTAGTAATTGATGATAAAAATCCGAAACAAAACCTCTCGATGTCTCTCTTTCATAGAAGAATTTGTGGTATCTGTGGTGTACAATTGGTATCTTTAATGGAACACCGTGAGCCTTCAAACATTGCAATAACTGTGCGTAAAAATAATATGTGGACTTGGTGAGATACATTTTTTTGCGTATTTCATCATAACTACAAAAGCCCTGTTTGTTGAAAACATCTCCTAATGAGTGTACCTCATTTTCTGCATTGTACCTCACTGTTTACAAATGTTTACTACTTTAGATTGTATATTGCACTGTATATTGTATATTCCTCTTTACTTATTTTTTTTTTTTTTTACTTACTTTCTTACTTACTTTTTGTATGAAGCACACTCTCAGGGGCTCATACAGAACCAAGCATTTCACCGTAAAGTACCTGTATTTTATTGTGATATTTAATAAACAAAATTGAAACGTAATAAACAAACTTGAAACTCTGTCCCTCTCTCTCTCTCGCTCTCTCTCTCTTCCTCTCTCTCTCCCTATTTCTCTCTATCTCTCTCTCTCTCCTCTCTCTCTTCTCTCTCTTTCACTATTCTAGGCGTGGCTACAACAGTATGGCTACCTGCCTCCAGGTGATGGCAGAGCCCAGGCCATCCGCTCGCCCAAGTCCATTGCCACGGCGATATCTGCCATGCAGAGGTTCTATGGCCTCACGGTCACCGGCTCCATAGACTCCAACACAATAGAGTGAGTTACAGTCGCCGGGGGTTTTCCCGCCAAAAAGCAAATAACCCTAAAAACGCACATTTACATAGTTTTAAATCGTTCTTGGATTGGCCATATTTATTATCGTGCTAACTTAAAGTCTTGTAAGTCGCTTTGGATAAGATGATGATGTAAATGTGATAAAATGTGATGTGCTTGGGTTCAAGCCCAGCTCTCGGCGTTGCTACCAGCTTGGCTGGTCGTTCATACTAATACAATTGGCAGTATTAGGGGGTGGGAAGCTGGTGGGTGGGAATCTGGCGTTGTGGACAGCGACGCCTACAGGTCAGGTCTTGGCGCTTGCTCAGTGGGGGCAGGACTTGGTGGAGATAGCGTGCCCTCCCACGCGTTACACTTCACCAAATGAGAGTCCTCGACTCCTCGCTGCCAAGTGAAAATACGTCCCTGGCAGTCGCTGCACATATCGGAGGAAGCGTGCGGTCGGCTTCGGGATGCCCTTGTACCGACTCATAGGAGAACATGCATACAGCAGCCAGGTAGGGGAGGGGGGGAATTGGCACAGCGACTAAATTGGGACGGGGAGAAAAACAGAAAATTGGAGAAAGAGAAAAAAAAAAAAAAAAATTGATGTGCTAAGCCAGCTAAGGTAATGACCTAAAGGGAAAATCCACCCTGAAATAGAATTCACATGTTATTCCTATAATATTGTACAGCTCAGTTTTGCTTTGTGAATATGAACAAGTCTCTCCTTAAACTGAACACCCCCAGAAATGACA
>NC_140168.1:181165480-181357556 GCF_963971535.1 Notolepis coatsorum | reverse complement strand
GCACCTCATGGTACCAAAGCACCTCAAAGGCACTAAAAAACAAATTACAAACATCTCAAAACAAGCTAGTCAGACTACTACTTGACCTGACTCCTAGAACCCACCTCACCCCTGCCCATTTTGACAACCTAGGATGGCTTAGAGTAGACGACAGAGTACAGCAACTTGCAATGGGCCTGGTCTACAAGATACACTACGCGACCAAGGTACCCATGTACATGTCAAAATACTTCCCAAAGGTCAGTGAATACCACGATCACAACACCAGAGGGAGCTCCACAAATCATGTAAAACCCAGATTCGGCTCAAACAAGGGACTAAACACGTTTCGCAATTATGCCACATCAATGTGGAACGCCCTACCTAAAGCTGTAAAGGAATGTGAATCACTACCCACTTTCAAAAACACTCTCAAAAAACACCTACGTGAGACTGCAATTCGAAACTGGCCCCTACAAATGTCCTAACCTAGTTGTACAGTAAATGACCAAGTAAGGCTTTGTCAGTATTCCAATGTACAGTGTAAAATGTGTGTGTGCCCCTACCCAACCCCCCCCCCCCCCCCCCCCCCCACCTCCAATGTACAGCCCTCACCCAACCCACCCATCCAACCTCCTCCAATGTACAGTTTCTACGCCAAATGTATATACACTCCTTTTCTGGACACTTTTGTATCACAAACAGTACTGTATTTGCAAATCTGATATGTCATAAATGTATAGATGTAGCAGTACTGTCTATCTGTATGTCATGTATGTCATATATGTTATGATGAATTGAAAATGGGGGACCCTGATGTAAACAAGACGAAAGTCTTTCTCTGGTCTGCATCCCCTTAACAATTGTATGTATTGAGCTGTACTGTACTGTACCCATTCTGCAATCTGTTAATAAACTTTTCAATCAATTCAATCAATCACTGACATTGAGTGCACTAGGCTGGACCCTGACAGGTCGGGTCCAGCAAAAAAAATAAATCCCATACCCATAGCAAGGAATCTGCAATTCAGCGGCTAGCGGTCCTAATTACAGTGGGGCTTTGCTGAAGTCGGCAAGACCCAGGGAGGGAGAAAGAGGGAGAGAATGTGCGAGAGGGAGAGGTGGAGAGTATGTGAGGGGGAGAGATAGTATGTGAGGGGAGAGAGTATGTGAGGGGAGAGAGAGAGAGTATCTGAGGGGGAGAGAGAGAGTATGTGAGGGGGAGAGAGTATGTGAGGGGGAGAAAGAGAGAGTATATAAGGGGGAGAGAGAGTGAGTATGTGAGGGGGAGAGAGAGAGAGTGGGAGGGGAGAGAGAGTGTGAGGGGAGAGAGAGAGTATGTGAGGGGGAGAGGGAGTATGTGAGGGGGAGAGAGTATGTGAGGGGGAGAGAGTATGTGAGGGGGAGAGAGAGTATGTGAGGGGGAGAGAGAGAGTATGTGAGGGGGAGAGAGGGTATGTGAGGGGAGAGAGAGTATGTGAGGGGGGAGAGAGAGATAGTATGTGAGGGGGAGAGAGAGAGGGGAGTATGTGAGGGGGAGAGAGAGAGGGAGTATGTGAGGAGGAGAGAGGGGGTTTGTGAGGGGAGAGAGAGAGTATGTGTGGGGGAAAGAGAGAGAGTATGTGTGTATGTGAGTATGTGTCATACAGGCTTCTGTCTGGCCTGCAGCGCTGAACCTTACCTGCTCTGCCCTGACCTATTCTGAGTGGTTTCTCCTGCCCCCGGGGCATATGGCCTTGAGCCATCATCTTGTATCTCATCCTGTATACATACGCTCAGTAGTTCTTAGTTCTATCTATTATTAATTTCACAATTTTCTTATATACTTTGATTCTACTGTCACCATGTATGCATATGCTCACTACATGTATTTATTGCTCCATCTCCGCCCACTACAAACATGGGAACTCTCTAACCCCTGTCCCCATCTCTCTGAGTGGATGTCTCGGGGTGTTGGCCAAGATTGCAGTCACTGTTATGTGCACCACCGAGGCCATGGATCAGCTTCATACCGTCTCCTGTCCGACCTACTGTACAACGTCTAAGCCACAGGCATGCCTGTGGTCCACAATCACGCAAACTGTCTAACTAACGCATGTCCCGTCCCCCTGTGAGTGGCTGTCTCGTGGTGATGACTGGGAGGATGCGACCATCTCTATGCCGCTCCCATACCTCAAATGGATCGGCCATCAGCTCTATTTTCAATCTTTCAAAATGTTCATTTGATATTGCACTTATTTGTGTTTCATTACACGTATATGTGCATACTTACCAACTGTTTCGCCTGTTTTATTGCAACACTACTATCACCGACATCTAAGAAGGGAGATCCCCCCTTGAACGGCCCTTCTAAGGTTTCTCTCCTCCACATTACCTGTGGTGCATTTTTTTCTATTGCTAGGTTTTAGTGAGTTTTTCCTTACCTTTGCGGGGGGGTATGTCTGGGAGTGTTGCATTCATTTATTTTTGGACTTCATGGTGTTTTTGTTTTGTTCTTGATTCATTGTGATGTTTCTTCTTGACTTGACGTGTCCGGCTCATTAACATATGTTGTCGGGTTGGTTTGGGAGAGAGAGTATGTGAGGGGGAGAGAGAAAGTATGTGAAGGGGAGGGAGAGTATGTAAGGGGGAGAGAGAGTATGTGAGGGGGAGAGAGTATGTGTGGGGGATATAGAGAGTATGTGAGGGGGGAGAGAGTATGTGTGGGGGATATAGAGAGTATGTGAGGGGGGAGAGAGTATGTGTGGGGGATATAGAGAGTATGTGAGGGAGAGTATGTGAGGGAGAGAGAGTATGTGAGGGGGAGAGAGTATGTGTGGGGGATATAGAGAGTATGTGAGGGGGGAGAGAGTATGTGTGGGGGATATAGAGAGTATGTGAGGGGGGAGAGAGTATGTGTGGGGGATATAGAGAGTATGTGAGGGGGGAGAGAGTATGTGTGGGGGATATAGAGAGTATGTGAGGGAGAGTATGTGAGGGAGAGAGAGTATGTGAGGGAGAGTATGTGAGGGAGAGAGAGTATGTGAGGGAGAGTATGTGAGGGAGAGAGAGTATGTGAGGGAGAGTATGTGAGGGAGAGAGAGTATGTGAGGGGGAGAGAGTATGTGAGGGAGAGAGAGTATGTGAGGGGGAGAGAGTATGTGTGGGGGATATAGAGAGTATGTGAGGGAGAGTATGTGAGGGAGAGAGAGTATGTGTGGGGGAGAGAGAGAGTATGTGAGGGAGAGTATGTGAGGGAGAGAGAGTATGTGTGGGGGAGAGAGAGAGTATGTGAGGGAGAGAGAATATGTGAGGTGGAGAGAGAGAGTATGTGAAGGAGAGATTTGATGAAAGAAAGTGTGTGAGAGAGAGAGGGGGGGGGTATGTGGAGAGAGATATAAAAAGAGAGTGTGTGTGTGTGTGTGTGTGTGTGTGTGTGTGTGTGTGTGTGTGTGTGTGTGTGTGTGTGTGTGTGTCAGAGAGCGAGAGAGTATGGGAGGAAGAGAAAGGGAGATGGAGCCAGAAATGCGTGGGAGTGTCATGGGGGGGGGGGGGGGGGGGGGGGGGCTTACCTCACTTTGTAAATAGTCTGTTTCTGTGTCGAAGTCACTAAATTACTGCTGACTCAACAAAGTTGCAGCTGTTCCAGGTTAAAACCAAGTCTGCACAATTTCCCTCAATATGCCACAAGTGTATGAGACAAAAAAGCCCACAAACACCCACTAAACAATGCCTCAAGTTCAGTCTAATACGTGGATACTTTCTTGACCCAAGTACATCTCAGATCACAAGCCAGAACCTGACCATTTGACCAATGCCAAGCATTTTGTATGAAAGTATTCTGTACTTCTGTATGACAACTATTAAAGAACTTGAACAATAATGGCACCAAAATAATCCTGCAGTCAGTTATGTATTTTGAGACATTTTAACTACCATGATGTCTGTTTTACTTTTCAGTGTAATTCTTCATTCCGGACATGTGTGTGTGTGTGTGCGTGTGCGTGTGTGTTGTAAATCAGAAGGCAGAGTGAGCAGGGATCTGAGCAGAAGAGCTGATTTAGGATCAATTTGATGATAAAGTAATGGTCATGGCAGCCTTGTGATCCTCCATCCACTCTGAAGCTTGATAAGCTGTCCGCCAGCTTAGAAACATACGGTTATCCTATAACCATAGTTATATGAATATAGCGAGCGATCTGCGCTCAAGTGGAACATATCCCATAGCCAGTCTAATACTGAATAAATGTCTTCACATGTACACACCCATCCGCCTGGCCACACCCCCATCCGCTCCTCTACATAAGCGGGATGTGGCCATACTAACAGCTCCTTCCCAAGTCTTTCACCACCGAAGGCGAAGACCACGGGGTCCTCAGTGAGTCAGCGCAGAGCGCTCGCTATACTCATATAACTATGGTTATAGGATGGGCGGCTACGTGGCGTAGTGGGCAAGGCGCTCACCACGAATGACGGAGACGCTGGGCTTGCCTGTTCGAGCCCAGCGCTCCACATTGCTTTCAGTTTAGCTGGTCGTTCATACTAATACACATTGGCCGTATTAGGGGGTGGGAAACTGATGGGTGGGGATCGGGCGTTGTGGACAGCGACTCCTACAGGTCGGTTGGTGCGCCTGCGCAGTAGAATCAGGAAGTGTCGGGGGCAGCGTGAGCCTCCCACGCGTTACTCCTCGCCACTGAGAGATCGAGCTGCGCAGGTGAAAAGATGCGACTGCTGTTACCTCAAGTACCGGAGGGGACTTGTGCTATGTATGACTTAGTCCACATTGCAGCCGGCTTGTGGGAGGCAAGAAACAGCGTTCGTGACAGGGGAGGGTTGAATTGGATGATACGAAATTGGGATGGGAGAAAATATAGAAAATGGGAGAAAAAAGTGGAGAAAAAAAAAACTATGGTTATAGGATAACCGTATGTTATATATCATATAGCTTACGCTCTGCGCTCAAGTGGAACACAGGAGCTGAGCAGAGCGGAAGCTCGACAAATGTACCTGCTGAGGCCCCCCACAACCATCAGAACCGGGGAGGAACCGAGCCCCCGGACCCCCCTAGTGGAGGACGGGAGGGAATCGGATTCGACTGTGCGAAGAGGGTTTAGCAACTCAAACGCACAGGGTGAGCAGATCGTGGGACTTACCTTCCCACAGAAGAACCCACAACTACACAGGCGCGTAACCCACATGCCACTAGGGAACGAACGGGAAGGGAAAAAAAAGTTACAATCCCTAATATCACGGGGTCAAGGTCAAGAACCCAACCCCGTGGCAAGGCCGTAACAGCGGAGCGCGAAGGAGGACCCAACCCCAGGAAGGGTCAGGACCCCCCGGAAAAAGGGGGCATGGTGAGACCAACGACCGCAGCATTGAGACCCCACCAGGCGGTCACGAGTGACATCACCCCCACATCGCCAGCGTATCAGACAGGGCCCATCCAAGAGCAGGCCCTTCCCCCCTACAGCACGCCGCCCTGAAGCCCTCAAGAGGCTAGACCCCCACAGGGGGACCAGGCAGCGCACCGGGGAGACAACCCCCAAAGAGGTTGATCCCTCAATCCAGGCAACACGCCAGAAGACTCGACCTGTGCCTGGAGCACTGCGGACTAGACAGGCGCCTAAGGGGTCTGCTGAAAACAGCACCACGGCGGAAGGGGCGTTCGGTATGCTGTGCACCATGTCACCAACCCGACCCTCTAGAGGGGCAGAGGCAGAGAAGGCTGACACGATTGGCAGACATCATGAAAGGTGTGGGGGCACACTCGCAGGCAGACGGGGTCAAGCCCGGCCTAACCCGAGTTGACTCCGCTACCAACACACCTGGAAACCAACCACCACCTAACAGGAGACGATTGTTCCTATAACCCCCCCAAGAAAAAAACTCCAAAACACAACTGCGGGTATACACCGGCTATACAGCAGTACAAGTGTTTCAGTTCTCAAGAAGGGGTTAACCCAGGCCAACAGGTCGACGAGAACGGGTCCGGACCTGGGCCGGGCAGACCGGGACGTATACAGGGATGCCAGAGGGGCACGAAACCCACCTCGACCCAGCCTCGCCAAGCAGGAGAATAGAAGAATGGAGAAGGACCAGGCTCCTTTAGCACAGCGCAAGGTACAACACAATATGGACCAAGCAATAGTGAAGGATAACACGAACACCTCCATAACATCAACCCCTGCAACGCCCGGGCCAACCCGGCATTTTCCCCCCGAAAAAGCATAAGTCCTTCAGGGTACCAGAACAGCAGATCTGCACCCCCGGCGGACAACGGGTTAACTGACCTGGTCCGGCGTGACCAGAACCAGTCCCGTGTCCTAATCACGCCGCCATCCCCAGTCCTAAGAGGGGGGTAGGTACGCGTGTCGATCTAAAACATCACAGAGGCCGCCACCAAGACGGTCAGAACATAAAACCACCGCGCCCGGTGGCCCACCCCAAAAGCGTGAGACCCCTCCGCCAATGGTTTGATCTATTTCGTTATCTCCCCCCAGAGATGAACGAGAATTCATCGAGACTAACCTAGTACACAGGCGCTCGGAAGAGAAACTCCATCCCAGTTGCCCCATGAAAACGCCGTTTCAATGAATGAGCAACCAAGGCGCGCAAGCCCACGCGTGATTCCACACAGAAGCACCCAGGGCCAGCACTATGTACACGTCGAGACCCAAAACATATCAATGGTAATTTTTTTATTTTTTTTTATTGATCTTTTTCCCCCTCCATTTTCCTCCGATTTTCTCCCATCCCAATGTTAGTCATATGCCAATTCCCAATCCCCTTCCTGGTCGCCGCGCACTTACCCCCCACAGTCAGATCATCTGGGAGAGTGGAGGCTATCACATGCTTCCTCTGACACACGTCCAGCCAATCAACCGCTTCTTTTCACCTGGCAGCACGGATCCTCCCTGAGAGGGCGTAGCGTGTGGAAGGATCACACTATCCCACTCAGGTCCTATCCGCGCTTAGCAGGCGCCCCGACCGAACTGTAGGAGTCGCTGTTTACAACGACCCGGACCCACCCCGCCAGCTTCTCCCACCCTCTAATACAGCCAATTGTATTAGTGTGAACGGCCAGCCAAGCTGGTGACAATCCCGGAGCTGTGAGCTGGATTCGAACAGGCGAATCCAGCTCACAGCTCCGGGGTTGGTGACGAACGCAATCTCCGCTACGCCACCTAACCGCCCCTATCAATGGTAATTCTAACAAGAACCCAGATAACGTTCCCTCCAAGCCGCCTGGGAGAGCCGGCCAAGAGACACAGATATGGGTCCCATATGACGCGTCTGAGGGAAAACACCCCTGTCGACCCTGCTCTGTATAAAAGAGAGGAGACAGGGAACCCCCAGAGAGACTTCCCACGTGAGTAACAAATTGAAAAGATATATGTAACATTGAGCTACGTGACCAAAAGCTCAAGACATATGCAACAGAGCGCAGAGCAGAAAACTTTTGTTTAAGTTCACACGCACCGCAAAACCCATCTCGACAACAACAGAGGTCCACAACATGGAGCCTGAAAAGAACTCACGGAAGTCTCACAACCAATAGAAACGCGCCCAGTGACGTACTCTATGGCGGGGGGGGATTCCATGACCCACCTGGCCAAATATGGCATGGGACCAGGGAACTCCCTTCCCCCCCTCTCCCTACCCTGTGACGCGCTGACCAAACAGTGCGACAGGAAGCCCGAAGGACAGGAGGCCCAACCCCCTGACCAATCAGGGAAAAAAATGGGGAGGGAGGTTTATCAGTTCACCCCCGCATGACCCCACACCCCGGATACGATGAAAAACAACCAGTAGCGATGATACCCGCGTAGCCAGCATGCTACATGAAAAGCGTATATCCACAAGGATAAGCTAAACCAATGCACGCCAGCCACAGACGATAACTCGTTTGCGAACAGGTTTTATATACAAGGCTTTAGGCTCATGTGCGAAACACGTCACCCATGTTTTATGTCTAAGAAAAAACACATACGTTTAAGAGAGGGTCAAGACCTCGGTACAAGCTGAAGCTACATATACGAGCACTTCTGTAGGCTAACACTCTAACCCCAAGTTGTGGACTCGATGCCATGTTTCCAATGTAACAGAATACACAACCCCCTCAGATAAAACGGTAAAATTTACCACTATAAGAAGAACACAGATAGATACGTTAGCGGATAACACATACCATAATATTAGTCACTCTTCTTTTGGTACGAGAACTCGAGGTGTAGCCATAGTCGTCAGACGAAAGTTAAATATCGAATTAAAGGGGGTATGGTCGGATGCGGAGGGGCGTATAACTATAGCTAGGATTGTACACAATAACAGGAAAATAGCGTTGGCAGCGGTATATGCCCCAAATTTGTACGAAGAGGGTTTCTTCACTACACTAACCGATGAAATGTTAAACCATCCCGATTACTCATTTATAATAGGTGCGGATTTTAATGCCATTTGGAATCCAAGGATGGACAAATCTTACCTCGCCTTTTCCAGCGAACAAAAAAATGCATCTAAAGCATTAAAGGATTGGTCAAAGACTACAGGTGTAAATGATTTATGGCGTTCACTTAATCCCACGACCCGAAAGTACTCTTGTCGATCGGCGAGACATAACACATTATCCAGAATTGATTATGTCTTTGCATCCCCGAGACTATTTGATAAATATGAAGTGGAAATGATACCCAATGCACTATCAGATCACTGTTATTTACTCCTAAAAGCAACATTTGGTATACTATCTTCCCAGGCCCCAAGATGGCGTTTTAATTCGATGCTGCTTAATAACAAGGAATTCATTACACAACTCAAAGAAGCTCTCACAGTATTCCTACGGGAGAATGCAAACTCGGTGCAAGACCCCAGAATAATATGGATGTCGGTAAAGGGTATGATCAAGGATTTCACTGATAGATTTTCCTCCATAATGCGCAAGAATCAATGCACAAAACTGTCTGAACTGGAAACGCTTTACTCAACGTTATTTAATTCTTTAAAATACAACAACTCAACTAGACTAGAAAATCAAGTTAACGTACTAAAAACAGAGATCAATGCCATATACAGACAACAATCTGAAATGCAAATATGCAGCACAAGACAACAGCAGTACTCCCAAGGTTCTAAACCTAGTCACCTATTAGCCATGCGATTAAGAATTAATGCAAAATTTGCAGATATAACTGCCATTAGAAAACAACAAGTACTTGAAACAGACCCCAAAATAATAAACGATACATTCAAAGAATTCTACTCCGACTTATATAAATCAGAAACGACCTTTGATCAAAACAAAATGGACACATATCTTAATCAAATTATTCTCCCTAAACTTTCGGAGGATGACGCTAAACAGTTAGAAGCACCGATCACACTAGAGGAACTCAAGAAGGCCATATCCTAAATGAAAAATGGTAAGGCTCCTGGAAGAGACGGTATCCCATCAGAAATGTACCTTTTTTGTTGGGACATAATTGGACCCTTATTACTAAATATGATCTTATACTCAGTCAAGGAGGGGAGCTTCCATAAACACGACAATATTGCACTCATTTCAGTCCTTCTCAAAAAAGACAAAGACCCCACGAGTGCGGTAGTTACAGACCCTTAAGCCTCCTCGGAACCAATGTCAAACTGTACTCTAAGGTATTAGCCATCAGATTACAAAAGCATATGACGTCTTTAGTTCATCCGGACCAAACTGGCTTCATAAGAGGTCGCCTGATCACTGATAACATAAGACGAATACTGCACGTACTAGATGCAGACAAAGAAGACACCATACCTAAGGCGATGCTGTCCCTGGATGCTATGAAAGCCTTTGACAGGCTGGAATGGTCGTATCTATGGGCAGTATTAGAAAGGATGGGGCTAGGAAAAGGATTCATTGATATGATTAAAGTATTATACAAAGACCCATCGGCCATGATTACAACAGGTACATTCATCTCCAAAATCTTTCCGGTATCACGCTCAGCCAGACAGGGTTGCCCTCTTAGTCCCGGACTATTCGATCTATCATTAGAGCCTTTAGCACAATATATAAGACAATCCCAATCCATAGAACCAATCGTAATCAAGGGCACACAACATAAAATTTGTTTATATGCGGACGACGTAATATTGTTCATGCAAAGCCCCAACACCACATTGCCCCATCTACTCAAGTTGATTGAGAACTTTGGTGATTTATCGGGATTTAAAATAAATTGGCCGAAGTCGGCTTTCCTTCCACTTAACACCCAAGCAAAAAAAGATACAACCCTCCCAGGTGAGATACCCATGGTAAAACATTTTAGATGCTTGGGTGTGGAAATATTTCCCACCATAAGACAAACGGTGAAGCACAATTACACAAAAATACAGAACAAAATCAAAGACGACCTGGGCAAAACTTAAAAACTCAGTACAGGCAAGGGTATCAATAGTTAAGATGGATGTACTACCTAGAATCAACTTCATCAGTTCAATGCTACCGTTACCCCCTCCAGAGGGTTACTGGAAAAGATTACACTCCTCCACATACAAATTTATTTGGAATAACAAACCACCTCGCATAAAAAGATCCACCGCACAGAGAAATAAAGCAGACGGTGGCATGGCAGTTCCAGATTTTTTCCAATATTTTAAGGCATACACATTAAGACCATTGATAATATGGTTTGATCCCCAGGCATTGGTATCCTGGAGAAAATTGGAAGAAAACATAGTAGCCCCACATAGACTGAAGGACATAGCACACACTAAACTACCAATCAAGCACTGTGAGCGAAAATTTGGCCCCATAATTACCCATGCAATCCGGATATGGCGTGAAACACAAAAAAAATATCCTAACCCACAAAAATGGCATAATCACACTCCCTTATTCAATAACAATGCACTCTTAATTGAAAAACGTCCTATAAGATTCCCTATATGGGAAGAGCAAGGCATACACTCATTAGGGGATATTTTCAATAACCAGGGTATTTGTAGTTATGGAGAAATATGCACAAAGTTTAACCTCACCGAGTCCACATGGCTTTTTTACATACAGTTACGCCTATGTTTGAGGTCTCATGGTGTTCCATTAGACATACCAGTTGAACACCACAGATACCACAAATTCTTCTATGAAAGAGAAACATCGAGAGGTTTTGTATCAGGTTTTTATTATCAATTACTAATGTCTTCGTATGAAACCCTCCAACTAGACTCTGTCTGGAGGAGGGATATACCAGACCTGGAAAGTGACTTTGATTGGCAAGAAGCATGGGCAAATGTCCGTCTTACATCAAGGAACCCGGACCATCAACAAATCAATCTTAACTACATTCACAGGACATACTTGACTCCTATAAGACTGAACAGAATGGGCCTTAAACAAGACTCAAAATGCTCCCAATGTACAAATAGAGACGAAGGGACATTTATGCACATGTATTGGGACTGCCCACCAGTTAAGGCATTCTGGAAAGATGTGACCCATCAATTATCAAAACTCGTATCTTGGAATATACCAGTACACCCCTCTGTATTACTATTGAATGATGTTTTTGAGTTTGCAGTAAATCCACAGCTAAAGAGATTGGTTTTATCGGGTATCACAGTAGCTAAAAAACTGATCGCATCACGCTGGTTTCAACCGGAAAAAAATTGCCGGAAGGTTTGGTTTCTTACATATCTCGATGTGATTTATCAAGAAATATCTACAGCAAGAATTCTGGGTCTCAACGAATCCAAAATGTCAATGTGGTTAGAAGTCGTGGAGAGAATAAAAGCTAGCTTATAATGGTAGTGTCTGGTTAGGAGTGAGGGATAATGGAGGTACTATCCAAGGAGGGGTCCGGGAGGGGGGGGTTCGAGCTGGAGCATATGTGTGTAGGGTTTTAGAAAATAGGTATTAGGGGTATATCCTGTATAAGGCATTTGTATAATTGGTCATTTCATTGGATATACACTGTATACGGTAAAATATTATTATAGACTTTTTTTTGTTTCCTGTTTCTGTACTTGCATGTCATTTTAGCCACCTTGATTGTTAGTTTCATTATGCATTGTGTGTTGAGTACTGACTTTTAATAATTTTTGTTTTGCAATAATAAAAAAAAAAAAAAGAAAAAAGAAGAACACAGTCTTCTTCATGATGAGGGAAGACAAGTCTTTCGACCGAGTGCTAGCCACAGGCCTTGCCAAGCACACATATATATAGCGACCAGAACGATTTATAAGAAAACTGTCGTACTCACTTAAACAACACACAACCCCACAGCTAGGTGAGGGTTTATACACCGTATCCCCAATATATAACAGTGAATAAAAACACAGTTTGTAACAAAAAACAGTCCCTCACCAGAAGGGACCTTTTATTTAGTAACAAAATTATATGTTGGGGCGGGGAAGAGAACAGGGGTAAACAGGGGAGAGTCACTAGCGGCGCCTGCCGCGTGCAGCACGGTGCTTGCCCCCACAGGGAGCCGGCCCGGAGGGACGGTTCTGGGGGCACCTGGTCATGTCGATCCCTACCGTCACCTCCGGGTGTGGGGCGGCTGGCTGCGGCGGACGAGGCACTCCCTCCACTCCTGGCCTTCTTGGACGAAGGCCCAGCAGCGGCGGCGGTGGTAACGGTCGCGGGCCTCTGCCGGCGTTGTTTCCGTCGGCCATCACCGGTGGCATCGGGTCGGGGGAAATGGGGTTGGAGCACAGCGCGCTCCTCCTCCATCTCTCTGCAGGCAGCGGTCATCTGCTGAATGGCCGAGGGTCGGAGGTTCTAACCCAACACCGGAGAACAAGGGACCCCAAGGAGACGCAACACTCCCTGCCACACCCCGAGGGGGAGAATGATACGAATCCATTGGGGCATCAAACAAGAGCGCTCTCGCTCCCTCCATGTGATCCTCAGTTTCCATCGGAAACGGAGACAGGGCAAGAGCACTCTCGTTCGGCTCCAGCACATCCCCAAAGCCAGGCAGTTCGCCCCTGCAGCTCGCCGCCCTACGACGGGAGAGAGCAGAGGCGAAGAGCCTGCGTCGCAAATCCCCAGGTACCAGAGGAGCCGTCGGCCTTACGGCCGACCGTCCACTGGCGGGGGAACCAGGGCCGGAACCAGGCCATCTCATGGGAGACGGCGGCTCAATGGCCCCTCGGAGAGGCAGACTCACAACCGGGCGCGGCTCGGGCGTATCTGACTGCCACGAACGTGGAGTCAGAGCAGCCCCACGACGCACGGCGGACGCGGCAATGGAGAAACACTGGTGAAGGGTGACGTTGTGAGCGTTCAAACCCCCCGAAGGTGCAGACATTATGACTTCGCTTTTCTCGAAAATTGGCGAGAGAGAGAAAAAATAAGATACAATGTCCACGTAGCTCCTTTCCAACAACTATTTCGGCACTAAACTCAAGTGGTGTATACAGACACTTGTCGTGGTGAAAATAGGGAAGGAGCTGTTAGTATGGCCACATCCCCGCTTATGTAGAGGAGCGGATGGGGGTGTGGCCAGGCAGATGGGTGTGTACATGTGAAGAAATATATTCAGTATTAGACTGGCTATGGGATATGTTCCACTTGAGCGCAGAGCGTAAGCTATACGATATATAACTGAGCTGACACAAGGACATGTGTAACTGAGGGGTACAATTCCCTGACTGTATTGAATAAGTATGGTATCATTAAACCACTACTGCGTTATGTACATTACTACTGGCCATACAGTACACAGGTATATGTGATGAACACTCCTACAATAACACGGCTTCACAAGAAATACTGTTTAGAAGAATATTTATTAGCAGCACGAAGATTATCTTACATTACTTATCAAGATTGAGAGTTGCGCTTGTAAGGCGAAGAATGTGCATGAATAGGTCAAGAGCGTAAGTCCATGAGCATATTACGCAGGAGATAATTAATACCACCTGTATCATAAGAATTATATATGGTACACTAGTAGGTCCGCTGGAGATACTAAAAGGGTCCCTCCGGTTGTAAGCCAGCAGGGGGAGGAATGTTCTAATGCAAAAGTCTGGATCACCGAGGAATCAATAAGCTCCAGCTACGGGAGGCGGTACATTACTCCCTTGATCGGCAGACGAAAGCAGCAGCTATAATCCAAGTATGCGTGCAGCATAGGTGAAAGCCAGCCAGCCTCTCCTAGAGACGGGCTCGAGTGATGTTCCTCACGGGTAAATCCCACACAGCAGTGGGTGTAGACGATTCTCCGCTCCAACAGCCACAGGACCAAAGCAATATAATAATCCAGCCGAAAAGGGCTCTGTAGTCGCCGGTGTAGGTTATCCAGTGTACATATCCACACGGTTCTCGTCTAGGGCTCCTCGGATGACGGCACCAGGTTAAGCCGCCCAGCCTGGATAAGCACACTAGCTCGGTACGAGGAAGCGTTGGTAATGCTGGTCACTGTAGAACGGTAGCCGCACGATACACTATACATAATAGACTATTACTTAATAATAGAATAGGTCAAACTCGACGATACAGCGTTAAACTCTGACACTTCAGCTATCAATTCGCACGCGGTCTCAAGGCTCTATTTTGGGGCAAAACGGGCCCACTTCACAGCACGTTGTATCGTGGTGTGAGGCTTCAACTTGTTGGGGTAACATACTGCTGTATTCACCTGCGCCGTATTTATACGTTAGGTGAACAATCTAGTACCAGCCTTATTTCTGTCTCGTATTCTTGCGCAGAGCCGGTCATGTCCAGGCATGTCTTGGCGGTGACTTTGAACTAGACATTGGGGGTATGGCCGTGGCGCCTAGGGGATCGCTGTCCAATAGGAGAACGAAATATTATGGTCTGTACTAGGTAAAGGGATATTCCATGTATATGTACAAAGAATATACAAGGGATATCAGACGATATACAAATACTATACAATATATCTCAAGTAATAAATATATATATTCGGCTTAATCTGACCCTTTGTAACAGCCGCCTCCTAATTAGTCCGCACCTAATTAGATAAGCAGAGACAGATTAGCCGCACTGTCCACTACTCAATGTCCGTTGTGAGGGTAGGGCAGTTCACAAAGTCAGGGAGTCATGGTCGTCATCAAGAGAGTCGGGGAGCCTTGGCAACTCTATCAGCCTCGCCACGGGTCGGGTGTATGTCCGTCCCTGGACGAGCACTTCTGCCGCTTTGACCTTTCCGTCGGCACCAGTGATCACTTTGCTTACGCGGCCGGCCGGCCACACAGCTCGGGGTAGTGACTGGTCTATGGTCATGACGACTGTGTCCACTTTTAAGTTGTCCCCGTCCTTGACCCGCTTCTGCCGGGCTGGAAGGGATGGTAGGGGGGTTAGGAGGAAGCGGGCCTGAGACTGCTTTGATCTGTGCTTGGCTGTGCCTCCACCTCCTCCGTCTGTTTCTCTTGTTTGCTCTGTACCCCGTCTGAGGAGGGGCCGGTTCCGGCCGCCCCATCAAGGAGTCGCTTGGGGTGCTGGGTTCGAGGTCAGCTACGTCTGGAGCGCAGCTGAGGGGGGTGGAGTTCGGAACTCCCTCTTGTGCCCACGGTTCTCTCACAGGCCTCTCGCCTAATGTCAATAGCCTCTCAACGGGCTGTACAAGAGAGTGGCCTGTGTCGCTCACCTTTGTGTGCAGGCAGCGTGTAGACGTGGGTTGACTGTCAAGTCCGTAGAGGGGGCCCTGGAGCGTCCACCCCAGTCGGGTCTGAACCGCGACTGGGCATCCTTTGGGTCCGATGTGGGCCGCCTCAATTGGGAGAATGAGGTCCGCGTGGTCGGAACCGATGAGCAGGGTCGGTGTGGCGCCGTCGATAAGCGGTATAGGTAGTTGACGTAGGTGCACATACTTCGCCATCAGCTGTGGGATGGGGTAGGTGTACTGGGACAGGCCTATGTCGTGGCTGGTGAAGACGTTGGTAATACTATACTGCTTCTCGGGCTGGTCCACCGCTGCTATCTTGAAGGAGACCTTTTCACCCTTTATGGTCTTCTGGTCTCTTCTGATGGTGCGTATTGTCATGGTACCTTTGGCCCCCCGCAGGCCCAACTGGGCTGCGGCGGAAGCAAGGAGGAGAGTCTTTTCAGACCCATCGTCCAGGACGGCGTAAGTGTCCAGGACCTTGTCCTCGTAGCTCAGGAGCACTCTGACCACTTTGATGAGCACTCGGGGGGTCCCGCTATGCTGGTCAATGTGGAGCACTCCTGTTGGTCGGTTGCTTTGGATCTTCTGGGGTGGTGCCGACTCGCGGTCGTCCGAGTAGCACCGTGACTCCCAGTGTCTGCTGTAGCAGTCGGGACACCAGGGGGCGGTCTGGTGGATCTTTGGTACTGGTGCCACCGCCTCGGCCTGGTACATTACCGTGACGGGCCCACTTTGTTGTCCTGGCGGACGCCTGTTGATGTCATGCAGGACCTCCAAGTGGGCGCCGCCGCACCTGCTACACTTCTTCTTCAAGCGGCACTCAGCTGCCATGTGGCTGCGCGCGCAGCGGAAGCAGCGGCGGTGGTCTTTGATCCACTGACTCACCTCGTCCGTGGTCAGCTTCCCGAAAGTGTCGCACTGATACAGCCGATGTTCCCCTTCACAGTACTGGCATTCAATCTTCCACTCCTCTTTCGTCGAGGGGGCGTTGTGGTTCTTGTGCTGCGGTACTGATTCGGCTTGGTGCATAACGGTCACCGACCGGCGGTTATCATTTGATCCCCGAGGTCCTGGTCTTGGGCTTGGTCCACTCCATACGAACGTGTCCAGTCGTAAGCTGCTGACCTCCCTGGCGAGGAACTCAGACAGGTCTAGGAGGGATGCCTCTGGGCCGTTGGGGTCACGGTTGTCTCTCTGCCGCCGAAAACGCTCTTGCCGGGCGGGAGGGAGCTTCTCTAATATCCTTTCTACATTAGAGTTAGCGTACAGTTCGTATATCCCCTTTTCCTTTTGGGACCCCAGCATCCCTACCAGGGACTGTACCTTGATAGAGAGGTCATCCAATGCTCTGTTGTCTCTGGCTGGGGGGAGACGGTCGATGTCTCTTATCTCTTGTATCACGTAGTCCCATATGCGTCCATAACGTTGGTCGAGGGCTACTAGAGCCACGGTGTATGGGGTACTTGAGTTGGAATATGCCAGCGCTATATTATGCGCTCTGGGCACCTTCAGGTGCTTGAGTAGGATAGCATACTTGTACGTCTCATCGGGGACATCGGACATCATTGTCTCTAAGCACATTCGTAGCTCTGTGTACTGTGCTCTGTTCTCGTGTGTGAAGTCCGGGAACGTCGGTGTGCCAAGGTACGATGCCATGGATGGCTGACACATCGGTGAGCGTTGGGGGAGAGGCCTCCTGGGCGAGTCTCCCCGTACGTGTCGTCGTGGGCTGGTACTTGGTGGGTACCGAAGCCCGGGTACCCAGGTGCTGTTCCTCGGGGCTGGCGGTGCGTCAAACTCACCAGTGAGTTGAGTCGGGGGTTTGTAGCGCAGTGACTCGGGGCTGACGTCTGGGCTGTACTGGGCCTCCTGGTCCAGAGTACGTTGCTGCTGGTCGGGGCTGTACTGGGCCTCCTGGTCCAGAGTACGTTGCTGCTGGTCGGCTTGACATTCCTCCTCTTCCTCTTCCTCTTCCTCTGCTAGGTCCTGGAGTCTTCTGTTCAGTCTCTCGGCGTGGTCCGGTTCTTCCCGGTTGCTGGGTCTCGTATGGACCGGCCGGGGAGGGGGTTCGGAGACGTGGACAGGATCCTCCTGTTGGCGGGGTCCCGGGTCGCTTGGTCGGGTAGGGGAATGTGTCCTAGACCCTTGTCGTGATGATCTCCGGGAGCTCCGTGCGGAGAGAGGGGGTGTCGCCATGGCAATCAATTTGTCCATCATCTGCGCCTGCAGCCGGTCGCGCTCTGCCTCGCGCTGGGCATGGGCGGCGTCGCGCACTGCTTCGCGCTGGGCATTGGCGGCGTCGCGCTGTGCATTGGCGCTGGCATGGGCGGCGTGGAGCTGTGCATTTGCGGCGTCGCGCTGTGCATTGGTGGCGGCGTGCTGTGCATCGGCGCGGCTTCTTTCAATGTTCTCTTCCGTCTGAAGGCGTCTGGTCTCCAGTCTTATGCGGTCGTCTTCACTCCGTTGTTGCGCCTGGAAGCGCTCTCGCTCGGTTGCAGAATGTTCGCGTTCACTGAGGGCTTGCGCTTGGAGTTGCGCGTGAAGGCGCTCTCGTTGGTCAAGTCAAGTCAAGTCAAGAGTTTTAATTGTCACGGCATACAGGTATACAATGAAATGCGGGTGGTCTTGCCCGCAACGATGTGCAATACAGTGGTACATATAATAGAATCATAAGAAGGAAACAACATTGTGCAGTAACAGGTAGCAGGTAACATGGAGTGACATCTCGGTATCTGTACATAGTTATTTACAGAGCATGTGGGACATGCTAGTTAGCTTTGGTAGTGCAATACACTGTTCCTGTTATTCTAATTTAAAGTGTCCTTTCCTTTGGCCATAAGTGTGCGTGTGTGCGACATGAGTGTGTGCCCGCTCATGTTAAAGTGTTAAGTGGCTGCTCGTGTGTGAGCGTGCACAGTGTGCGTGTCGTGTGTGTGTTCATGTGTGCTTGTGTGTGGACAGTTCAATGTTCTGAGCACTCAATGTTCATTGTTCATGGCTCTGATGGCCTGGGGGAAGAAGCTGAGCCTAAGCCGCTCTGTCCTAGTAGCTGGGGTTCGCAGGCGTCTGCCTGACCTCAGCAGCTGAAACAGGCTGTTATTGGGGTGGTGAGGGTCTTTCATTATCCTGCAGGCTCTGGATTTGCACCTCTTGTTGTATAGAACCTGCAGGGGGGGTAGTGCAATACCCGTGGTACGCTCGGCTGAGCGCACCACTCTCTGTAGGGCCTTCTTGTCCTGTGCCGTGCTGTTTCCATACCAGGCAGTGATGTTTCCGGTCAGGATGCTCTCTACAGCTCCTGAGTAGAAGGACTGGAGTATCTTTCCCGATACTCTGAACTTCCTTAACTGTCTCAGGTGGTAGAGACGCTGTTTCGCCTTCTTTACTACTGTGTCTATGTGTGTTGACCATGTCAGGTCCTCTGAGATGTGGACCCCCAGGTACTTGAAGCTGCTCACCCTGTCCACGGTAGCCCCGTTAATCATCAGTGGTGTGTGCGTCTCCTGCTGTCCTCTCCTATAATCCACGATCAGCTCCTTGGTTTTACCAATGTTCAGGAGCAGGCTGTTGTCCTGGCACCAGCGTTCCAGTACCTCAACCTCCTCCCGGTAGGCCTTCTCGTCGTTGTCCGAGATCAGCCCCACCACCACCGTGTCATCTGCGAACTTCACTATGGAGTTGGAGCTGAACTTGGCCACACAGTCGTGTGTGTAGAGTGAGTACAGCAGGGGGCTCAGAACACAGCCCTGGGGGGACCCGATGCTCAGGGTGATGGTGTTGGAGGTCTGACCCCCCACCCTGACCGCCTGGGGTCTTTCGCTCAGAAAGTCCAGTACCCAGGCGCTCAGGGCGGAGCTCAGACCTAGCTCGATCAGCTTGTCCACCAGTCTGGTGGGGACTATGGTGTTGAACGCTGAGCTGTAGTCAATGAACAACAGTCTCACATAGCAAAGGTGCGAGAGGGTGCTGTGCAGTACCTGGGAGACCGCGTCGTCGGTGGACCTGTTTGTCCTGTATGCAAATTGCATAGGGTCCATATCACTGGGGAGGGAGGCACAAATGTGGTCCTTGACCAGCCTCTCGAAACATTTCATGACCACAGAGGTGAGTGCCACCGGTCTGTAGTCATTTGGACATGCTGGGGAGGGTTTCTTCGGCACAGGGATGATGGTAGACATCTTGAAGCAGGCAGGGACCACTGACTCCGCCAGTGATTGATTAAATATGGCGGTGAACACAGGGGCCAGCTGGTTGGCACAGGTCTTGAGTATACGTCCTGTTATGCCATCTGGGCCAGCAGCCTTCCTGGTGTTCACCTGCATAAATGCTCTTCTCACACTGTGTTCCGACAACGAGAGAGCGTCCCCCCCCCCTCGCGGTTGCCCCCCCCCCCTCCACAACAGCCGGCGCGCCAGTGACGTCACTAGCCGGAGAGCCAGCAGCGCCACTGTCTACACCAAACCGAGCGTAGAAGATGTTGAGCTTGTCCGCGAGGGAGGCGTCGTCGCTCCCCATTGAGGGGGCGCTGACTTTATAGTCAGTTATTGTCTTCAGTCCCTGCCATAATCCTCTTGTGTCGTTTTGTGCCATTTGTGTCTCCAGTTTATCAGCATATGTCCTCTTAGCAAGTTTGACAGCCTTGCGTAGAGTATAGACTGAAGCCTTATACTCCTCCATGTTTCCTGACTCTCTACCCAGGTTGTAGGCGGTGGTACGAGAGTTCAGAGCTGCTCTAATAGTGCTATCCACCCACGGTTTCTGGTTTGGGAAAATCCGCACCGTTTTCCTGGGGACAATACCATCGGCTATTGTTGTGATATAACTCACCACTGTGTCTGCTAGCTCACTGACGTCACTGGCGCTTCCTTTGAACATATCCCAATCCGTGTCTGCAAGCACGTCCTGGAGCGTGGCCTCTGATTCGTCGGTCCACTTCTTTGTCTCACGTGACACGACGGCGTCACGTGATCTCTGTTGATATGCCGGAAATAGCAAGATGGAGTCATGATCGCTCGAGCTTGTGGACCCCGTTAATGGCGGAGCGGCTACTGCCTTGTAACCGGCTTTGAACGGGGAATAACAGTGCAGCTGTCTGCAGCTTGTCCGCGCTCGCTCGTCTGTTGCGCTTGAAGTCGATCGCGTTCGTCTGCAGCTTGTTCGCGCTCGCTCGTCTGTTGCGCTTGAAGTCGATCGCGTTCGGTGGAGGCTGCCAGGGTGGCGATGAATGCCTGCGCCAGCATCTTGTCCGCTTCGCTGGGGGAAGACACCGACGGAGGTGATCGGCTTCTGGCAGTGCTCGTTGGGGATCTGTTCTCTGGGCGCGCCTCGAGGTCCGTCTCCTGGGCGCGCTTCTCTTCTGCTAGTGGGTCGGGTTCTGTCCCTGGAGCGCTTTCTTTATCCTGGAGCTCTCCGGGGACCGTCCCGTTGACGTCGTGGGGTATAGTCATGTCATGTCCCTCCTGGTCCCCCCCGTGGGCTTGGTCAGTTTCGTTAGAACCCACTGGGGTCTCTACTGGCAGGGTCGCCTGGTCGGTAGGTTTTGACATGCTTTGACTATCCGCTTTATTTATTTTATCCGTATTTAACGTCTGTATAAAGCTAGGTAGTAGACTGGCAGCGTAGTCCTCTAGGTAACGAGGTGGCTGCCGTCTGCGCTCCGGGCGATCTAGCTTAGGAGAACCGTTTGTGGAGTGTTCACCGCTGGCCATGTCAATATTAATATTATATTAATATTACGCTAATTACCCTCCGGCTCGAAGGACCAATTGTAACTGAGGGGTACAATTCCCTGACTGTATTGAATAAGTATGGTATCATTAAACCACTACTGCGTTATGTACATTACTACTGGCCATACAGTACACAGGTATATGTGATGAACACTCCCACAATAACACGGCTTCACAAGAAATACTGTTTAGAAGAATATTTATTAGCAGCACAAAGATTATCTTACATTACTTATCAAGATTGAGAGTTGCGCTTGTAAGGCGAAGAATGTGCATGAATAGGTCAAGAGCGTAAGTCCATGAGCATATTACGCAGGAGATAATTAATACCACCTGTATCATAAGAATTATATATGGTACACTAGTAGGTCCGCTGGAGATACTAAAAGGGTCCCTCCGGTTGTAAGCCAGCAGGGGGAGGAATGTTCGAATGCAAAAGTCTGGATCACAGAGGAATCAATAAGCTCCAGCTACGGGAGGCGGTACATTACTCCCTTGATCGGCAGACGAAAGCAGCAGCTATAATCCAAGTATGCGTGCAGCATAGGTGAAAGCCAGCCAGCCTCTCCTAGAGACGGGCTCGAGTGATGTTCCTCACGGGTAAATCCCACACAGCAGTGGGTGTAGACGATTCTCCGCTCCAACAGCCACAGGACCAAAGCAATATAATAATCCAGCCGAAAAGGGCTCTGTAGTCGCCGGTGTAGGTTATCCAGTGTACATATCCACACGGTTCTCGTCTAGGGCTCCTCGGATGACGGCACCAGGTTAAGCCGCCCAGCCTGGATAAGCACACTAGCTCGGTACGAGGAAGCGTTGGTAATGCTGGTCACTGTAGAACGGTAGCCGCACGATACACTATACATAATAGACTATTACTTAATAATAGAATAGGTCGAACTCGACGATACAGCGTTAAACTCTGACACTTCAGCTATCAATTCGCATGCGGTCTCAAGGCTCTATTTTGGGGCAAAACGGGCCCACTTCACAGCACGTTGTATCGTGGTGTGAGGCTTCAACTTGTTGGGGTAACATACTGCTGTATTCACCTGCGCCGTATTTATTTATTAGGTGAACAATCTAGTACCAGCCTTATTTGTGTCTCGTATTCTTGCGCAGAGCCGGTCATGTCCAGGCATGTCTTGGCGGTGACTTTGAACTAGACATTGGGGGCATGGCCGTGGCGCCTAGGGGATCGCTGTCCAATAGGAGAACGAAATATTATGGTCTGTACTAGGTAAAGGGATATTCCGTGTATATGTACAAAGAATATACAAGGGATATCAGACGATATACAAATACTATACAATATATCTCAAGTAATAAATATATATATTCGGCTTAATCTGACCCTTTGTAACATGTTACAAAGGGTCAGATTAAACCGAATATATATATTTATTGCTTGAGATCCCATGTATACTATTTGTATATCGTTTGATATCCCTTGTATATTCTTTGTACATATACACGGAATATCCCTTTACCTGGTACAGGACAGACCATAATATTCGTTCTCCTATTGGAAGCGATCCCCTAGGCGCCACGGCCATACCCCCAATGTCTAGTTCAAAGTCACCGCTAAGACATGTCTGTACATGCCCGGCTTTGCGCAGGAATACGAGACAGAAATAAGGTTGGCACTAGATTATTCATCCTACGTATAAATACGTTGCAGGTGGATACAGCAGTTAGTTAACCTAGAAACGTGTTACCCTCAAACGTAAAAGCCTTCATCACGAGTCAACGACCAAGTGAAGTGAGCAACCGTGCATCTAAATAGAGCACTTATAACCGCGTGCGAATAGGACAGTAAAAGTGTCAGAGCTTAGTGTAATAACGTCAAGTTCGACCTAGTTAATGTGAAGTACCGTGCACCGGAGAATCTACACCGGTGAATGCAGAGCCTTTTCCGGCTGGATTATATTGATTTGGTCCTGTGGCTGTTGGAGCGGAGAATCGTCTACACCCACTACTGTGTGGGATTTACCCGTGAGGAGCATCACTCGAGCCCGTCTCTAGGAGAGGCTGGCTGGCTTTCACCTATGCTGCACGCATACTTGGATTATAGCTGCTGCTTTCGTCTGCCGATCAAGGGAGTAATGTACCGCCTCCCGTAGCTGGAGCTTATTGATTCCTCGGTGATCCAGACCTTTGCATTCGAACATTCCTCCCCCTGCTGGCTTACAACCGGAGGGACCCTTTTAGTATCTCCAGCGGACCTACTAGTGTACCATATATAATTCTTATGATACAGGTGGTATTAATTATCTCCTGCGTAATATTCTCATGGACTTACGCTCTTGACCTATTCATGCACATTCTTCGCCTTACAAGCGCAACTCTCAATCTTGATAAGTAATGTAAGATAATCTTCGTGCTGCTAATAAATATTCTTCTTAACAGTATTTCTTGTGAAGCCGTGTTATTGGGGGAGTGTTCATCACATATACCTGTGTACTGTATGGCCAGTAGTAATGTACATAACGCAGTAGTGGTTTAATGATACCATACTTATTCAATACAGTCAGGGAATTGTACCCCTCAGTTACAATTGGTCCTTCGAGCCGGAGGGTAATTAGCGTAATATTAATATAATATTAACATGGCCAGCGGTGAACACTCCACAAACGGCTCTCCTAAGCTAGAACGCCCGACGCGCAGACGGCAGCCACCTTCTTACCTAGAGGACTACGCTGCCAGTCTACTACCTAGCTTTATAAAGAAGTTAAATACGGATAAAATAAATAAAGCGGATAGTCAAAGCATGTCAAACCCTACCGACCAGACGACCCTGCCAGTAGAGACCCCAGTGGGTTCTAACGTAACTGACCAGGCCCACGGGGGGGACCAGGAGGGACATGACATGACTATACCCCACGACGTCAACGGGACGGTCCCCGGAGAGCTCCAGGATAAAGAAAGCGCTCCAGGGACAGAACCCGACCCACTACCAGAAGAGAAGCGCGCCCAGGAGACGGACCTCGAGGCGCGCCCAGAGAACAGATCTCCAACGAGCACTGCCAGAAGCCGATCACCTCCGTCGGTGTCTTCCCCCAGTGAAGCGGACAAGATGCTGGCGCAGGCATTCATCGCCACCCTGGCAGCCTCCACCGAACGAGATCGACTTCAAGCGCAACAGACGAGCGAGCGCGAACAAGCTGCAGACCAACGAGAGCGCCTTCACGCGCAACTCCAAGCGCAAGCCCTCAGTGAACGCGAACATTCTGCAACCGAGCGAGAGCGCTTCCAGGCGCAACAAAGGAGTGAAGACGACCGCATAAGACTGGAGACCAGACGCCTTCAGACGGAAGAGAACATTGAAAGAAGCCGCGCCGAGGCGCAGCATGCCGCCGCCAATGCGCAGCGCGACGCCGCCAATGCCCACCGCGAAGCACAGCGCGACGCCGCCCATGCCCAGCGCGAGGCAGAGCGCGACCGGCTGCAGGCGCAGATGATGGACAAATTGATTGCCATGGCGACACCCCCTCTCTCCGAACGGAGCTCCCGGAGATCATCACGACAAGGGTTTAGGACACATTCCCCTACCCGACCAAGCGACCCGGGACCCCGCCAACAGGAGGATCCTGTCCACGTCTCCGAACCCCCTCCCCGGCCGGTCCATACGAGACCCAGCAACCGGGAAGAACCGGACCACGCCGAGAGACTGAACAGAAGACTCCAGGACCTAGCAGAGGAAGAGGAAGAGGAAGAGGAGGAATGTCAAGCCGACCAGCAGCAACGTACTCTGGACCAGGAGGCCCAGTACAGCCCCGACCAGCAGCAACGTACTCTGGACCAGGAGGTCCAGTACAGCCCAGACGTCAGCCCCGAGGCACTGCGCTACAAACCCCCGACTCAACTCACGGGTGAGTTTGACGCACCGTCAGCACCGAGGAACAGCACCTGGGTACCCGGGCTTCGGTACCCGCCAAGTACCAGCCCACGACGACACGTACGGGGAGACTCGCCCAGGAGGCCTCTCCCCCAACGCTCACCGATGTGCCAGCCATCCATGGCATCGTACCTTGGCACACCGACGTTCCCGGACTTCACACACGAGAACAGAGCACAGTACACAGAGCTACGAATGTGCTTAGAGACAATGATGTCCGATGTCCCCGATGAGACGTACAAGTATGCTATCCTACTCAAGCACCTGAAGGTGCCCAGAGCGCATAATATAGCGCTGGCATATTCCAACTCAAGTACCCCATACACCGCGGCTCTAGTAGCCCTCGACCAACGTTATGGACGCATATGGGACTACGTGATACAAGAGATAAGAGACATCGACCGTCTCCCCCCAGCCAGAGACAACAGAGCATTGGATGACCTCTCTATCAAGGTACAGTCCCTGGTAGGGATGCTGGGGTCCCAAAAGGAAAAGGGGATATACGAACTGTACGCTAACTCTAATGTAGAAAGGATATTAGAGAAGCTCCCTCCCGCCCGACAAGAGCGTTTTCGGCGGCAGAGAGACCACCGTGACCCCAACGGCCCAGAGGCATCCCTCCTAGACCTATCTGAGTCCCTCGCCAGGGAGGTCAGCAGCCTACGACTGGATACGTTCAGATGTAGTGGACCAAGCCCAAGACCAGGACCTCGGGGATGAAATGATAACCGCCGGTCGGTGACCGTTATGCACCAAGCCGAATCAGTACCGCAGCACAAGAACCACAACACCCCCTCGACGAAAGAGGAGTGGAAGGTTGAATGCCAGTACTGTGAAGGGGAACATCGGCTGTATCAATGCGACACTTTCGGGAAGCTGACCACGGACGAGGTGAGTCAGTGGATCAAAGACCACCGCCGCTGCTTCCGCTGCGCGCGCAGCCATATGGCAGCTGAGTGCCGTTTGAAGAAGAAGTGCAGCAGGTGCGGTGGCGCCCACTTGGAGGTCCTGCATGACATCAACAGGCGTCCGCCAGGACAACAAAGTGGGCCCGTCGCGGTAATGTACCAGGCCGAGGCGGTGGCACCAGTACCAAAGATCCACCAGACCGCCCCCTGGTGTCCCGACTGCTACAGCAGATACTGGGAGTCACGGTGCTACTCGTACGACCGCGAGTCGGCACCACCCCAGACGATCCAAAGCAACCGACCAACAGGAGTGCTCCACATTGACCAGCATAGCGGGACCCCCCGAGTGCTCATCAAAGTGGTCAGAGTGCTCCTGAGCTACGAGGACAAGGTCCTGGACACTTACGCCGTCCTGGACGATGGGTCTGAAAAGACTCTCCTCCTCGCTTCCGCCGCAGCCCAGCTGGGCCTGCGGGGTGCCAAAGGTACTATGACAATACGTACCATCAGAAGGGACCAGAAGACCATAAAGGGTGAAAAGGTCTCCTTCAAGATAGCAGCGGTGGACCAGCCCGAGAAGCAGTATAGTATTACCAACGTCTTCACCAGCCACGACATAGGCCTGTCCCAGTACACCTACCCCATCCCACAGCTGATGGCGAAGTATGTGCACCTACGTCAACTACCTATACCGCTTATCGACGGCGCCACACCGACCCTGCTCATCGGCTCCGACCACGCGGACCTCATTCTCCCAATTGAGGCGGCCCACATCGGACCCAAAGGATGCCCAGTCGCGGTTCAGACCCGACTGGGGTGGACACTCCAGGGCCCCCTCTACGGACTTGACAGTCAACCCACGTCTACACGCTGCCTACACACAAAGGTGAGCGACACCGGCCACTCTCTCGTACAGCCCGTTGAGAGGCTATTGACATTAGGCGAGAGGCCTGTGAGAGAACCGTGGGCACAAGAGGGAGTTCGGAACTCCACCCCCCT
Organism: Notolepis coatsorum; assembly: GCF_963971535.1. Taxonomy (NCBI): domain Eukaryota; kingdom Metazoa; phylum Chordata; class Actinopteri; order Aulopiformes; family Paralepididae; genus Notolepis; species Notolepis coatsorum. The sequence continues at coordinate 181,330,447 of NC_140168.1, read as the reverse complement.
CAGCTGCGCTCCAGACGTAGCTGACCTCGAACCCAGCACCCCACGCGACTCCTTGATGGGGCGGCCGGAACCGGCCCCTCCTCAGACGGGGTACAGAGCAAACAAGAGAAACAGACGGAGGAGGTGGAGGCGCAGCCAAGCACAGATCAAAGCAGTCTCAGGCCCGCTTCCTCCTAACCCCCCTACTATCCCTTCCAGCCCGTCAGAAGCGGGTCAAGGACGGGGACAACTTAAAAGTGGACACAGTCGTCATGATTATCGACCAGTCACTACCCCGAGCTATGTGGCCGGCCGGCCGCGTAAGCAAAGTGATCACTGGTGCCGACGAAAAGGTCAGAGCGGCAGAAGTGCTCGTCCAGGGGCGGACATACACCCGACCCGTGGCGAGGCTGATAGAGTTGCCAAGGCTCCCCGACTCTCTTAATGACGATCATGACCCACTGACTTTGTGAATTGCCCTACTCCTCACAACGGACATTGAGTAGTGGACAGTGCGGTTAATCTGTCTCTGCTTATCTAATTAGGTGCGGACTAATTAGGAGGCGGCTGTTACAAAGGGTCAAATTAAACCGAATATATATATTTATTGCTTGAGATCCCATGTATACTATTTGTATATCGTTTGATATCCCTTGTATATTCTTTGTACATATACACGGAATATCCCTTTACCTGGTACAGGACAGACCATAATATTCGTTCTCCTATTGGAAGCGATCCCCTAGGCGCCATGGCCATACCCCCAATGTCTAGTTCAAAGTCACCGCTAAGACATGTCTGTACATGCCCGGCTTTGCGCAGGAATACGAGACAGAAATAAGGTTGGCACTAGATTATTCATCCTACGTATAAATACGTTGCAGGTGGATACAGCAGTTAGTTAACCTAGAAACGTGTTACCCTCAAACGTAAAAGCCTTCATCACGAGTCAACGACCAAGTGAAGTGAGCAACCGTGCATCTAAATAGAGCACTTATAACCGCGTGCGAATAGGACAGTAAAAGTGTCAGAGCTTAGTGTAATAACGTCAAGTTCGACCTAGTTAATGTGAAGTACCGTGCACCGGAGAATCTACACCGGTGAATGCAGAGCCTTTTCCGGCTGGATTATATTGATTTGGTCCTGTGGCTGTTGGAGCGGAGAATCGTCTACACCCACTACTGTGTGGGATTTACCCGTGAGGAGCATCACTCGAGCCCGTCTCTAGGAGAGGCTGGCTGGCTTTCACCTATGCTGCACGCATACTTGGATTATAGCTGCTGCTTTCGTCTGCCGATCAAGGGAGTAATGTACCGCCTCCCGTAGCTGGAGCTTATTGATTCCTCGGTGATCCAGACCTTTGCATTCGAACATTCCTCCCCCTGCTGGCTTACAACCGGAGGGACCCTTTTAGTATCTCCAGCGGACCTACTAGTGTACCATATATAATTCTTATGATACAGGTGGTATTAATTATCTCCTGCGTAATATTCTCATGGACTTACGCTCTTGACCTATTCATGCACATTCTTCGCCTTACAAGCGCAACTCTCAATCTTGATAAGTAATGTAAGATAATCTTCGTGCTGCTAATAAATATTCTTCTAAACAGTATTTCTTGTGAAGCCGTGTTATTGGGGGAGTGTTCATCACATATACCTGTGTACTGTATGGCCAGTAGTAATGTACATAACGCAGTAGTGGTTTAATGATACCATACTTATTCAATACAGTCAGGGAATTGTACCCCTCAGTTACAATTGGGATCTTCGACGGTTACGTCCACTTAATCATCTTTCCAGACAACTGACTGCTGGCAGCATACTATGAACCAACTTCTCTCCGGTACGCGAGTGTCTCTCTTGTAAGAAGAACCTAATTTAATTGCATTGCACATACATGAGTAATACAAAACCTGCAAACTACTGACATTCTAATTAATGGAAACTGTTTAATTTTTTCTGTGTCAAGGGTAGGCCTACTTGTTTTGTACATTTGAGCTAATGTCGCAATTTTCAAATCATCAGTAAAGGAACTATTTCTCACTTGAGGTGTAGTTTGACCAACCGTCAACTTTCCACAGAATGTTTAGAAACTTTCTTCGAGCAAGGCAGCAGGTAACCATGGGTAAGCACTCCTCAAACATTCCATTCAAGGGGGCGGCTACGTGGTGCAGTGGGCAATGCGCTCACCACGAATACTGGAGACGCTGGGTTCGCCTGTTCGAGCCCAGCGCTCCACATTGCTTTCAGTTTAGCTGGTCTTCCGTACTAATACTCATTGGCAGTATTAGGGGGTGGGAAACTGATGGGTGGGGGATCGGGCGTTGTGGACAGCGACTCCTACAGGTCGGTTGGTGCGCCTGCGCAGTAGAATCAGGAAGCGATGGGGGCGGCGCCCCTCCAAAGCGCAGACCCCTGACGCTGAAAGATTGCGCCGCGCAGGTGAAAAGATGCGACTGCTGTTACCTCGAGTATCGGAGGGGACTCGTGCTATGTATGACTTAGTCCACATTGCAGCCGGCTTGTGGGAGGCAAGAAACAGCGTTCGAGACAGGGGAGGGTTGAATTGGATGATACGAAATTGGGATGGGAGAAAAATTGAAAATGGGAGAAAAAGTGGATAAAAAAAGAAAAACATTCCATTCAAGGCAAATATACACAGCACTAAAACCTACAACAATTTACCGTATCTGCTTTTATTTTTCAATGGCAATACATTTGTAAACACACATCAAATGCCAAAACAAACAACGTATACCTTTGCCTCAGAATTGTCTGTTTTATAGGAATCGGCACAACAGTAGTTTGTTTATACTCATCCGAGGCTCTGACACCATCAACCTCTTCAAAACCAAGCTAAAAACCCACCTGTTCACACTTGCCTTCACGCAACACGGCCCCGCTCCCAAGTAGCCCACCCCTGACTCTTTTTAAGCCACAGATTCCGTTGTTTTGTTTTGTTTTGTTGTTTGTTTGTTTGTTAATTTTAACCACTTCATCCAATTGGACAGAACTTGCCTCCTTTTTTTATTTATTTTTATCTCTTATCTTATTTGTTTTTCTTGTTGTTACTATACACAGATCTTTTATGTATTTTATTATATATATTTTTTCAATTTTATTACTTACTTTTATTTTTTTTCCATCCTTTCCTTGTACAGTGTCCTTGAGTCTGAGAAAGGCGCTTCTCTCTTAAAATTCAATCTATTATTATTATTATTATTATTATACTGTTGAGGAAATGAGAGAATAGATTTTTCAGCCCGCCTCTATAGCGTGCATAAGTACACATATACTATCGATAATCTAGTGTTTATTTGAAAACGATTCATAAATAGGCCGACAAATGACAACGTGTCTAGTTGTTGTGAAGGATCAGATTAAACCGAATATATATATTTATTTATGGATATATATTTAATAGTATTTGTATATCGTTTGATATCCCTTGTATATTCCTTGTACATATACACTGAATATCCCTTTAGTCTACTAACAGCCCATAATAGTTTCATTCTCTCATTGGACAAGAACTTGGCGCCAGCAGCCAAGCCCCTTGGTTCAAGTTCAATCGTGCCGACGAACATGTCGTTACTAGCCCGGTTCCGCGTAGGAATACGTCTGGCGAAATACGAATGGTACTATTTGTTCACAGCGCATATATATATGGCGCAAGTAAAGTAGAACTTTCTTTTTAGTCCCTTAGCCCTTAGTTCTTTACCCTCCAACCTAGTGGCAAGACGTTAAGCCTCGCCCACGATACACGTGTGGTGCAGTATGGTCAACTTGGCCTCAGAATGGCATTGAGACATCGTGTGGATTAATAGTTGAATTGTCATAGTTTGGCACTATACCGTCGAGTGGGACGTATTTCTATTAAGTTAATAATAGTCTATTATGTATGGTGCATCGTTCGGTTAGAGTTATACAGTGAGTAGTACCCCCATCGTTTCCTCGCGTTATCTAGAGTCTTAACCAGGCTGGGCAGACCATGTGTGGTGCTTTCATCCGAGGAGTTCTGGGCTAGGACGAGTGGACCTGCACATTGGATTACCTTACCCGGACGACGGCGAGCCCTACACGGCTTGGATTATCTACTTGCTTTGGGTGCTTTGATTTATGCCATGGATAACAGCCAACACTGGTGAGTGTTGGAACTACCCCCCGAGAGGAGTCCAGGTGAGACGGCGCTCTACCCCGAGTGAGGTCGCCTCACGTCTCTTCGTTGTGGACCGGCAGCTACCGTCTACAAGAGGGCCCAACTGTATTCATCTGTGGACCAAGGTTCTGTGGGCACCGTGTTCAGCACTCTGAATTCTCCCAAGAAATCGTTGGCCAGATGGGATATCGCCGGCGGCTCTCCTAACCCCCCCCCCCCCTACTGACTTACAACCAGCAGGACCCCCCTTTAGTATATCCAGCTATAATCATTAAGTACCATCGCTATAGTTCCCTAAAGAACCAGGTTGTATACTTGCTTCCTGCGTAACCAGAGATTGGACATTCAATGTTGATTTGCCTACGAATACTCATTTGCCTTACAAGTGCATTCAAATCATAAATGTCATTAAGTGAACGTTGTATATACCCTTTGCTATATATTAAATATTCGACTTATACATTTGTGTGGACTTGGTTTCATGGTGGGAAAGTGTTCATCATATCTATATCATGTACTGTGTGGCCAGTAGTTAAAGTACATAAAGCGGTAGTGGTTTAATGATACCATACTTATCAATACAGTCAGGGAATTGTACCCCTCAGTTACAATTGGTCCTTCGAGCCGGAGGGAAACTAGTGTAATATTAATATAGTGTTATTAATATGAAAATGGCCTATGATGAACACTCCACGAAACGGTCCTCCTAACGTAGAACGCCCGCGGCGCAGACGACAGACACATCAGTACTTAGAGGATTACGCTGTCAGTCAACTACCTAGCCTTCGACAAACGGTAAACGCGGTAAAAGTAGAAAGTAAAATTATGTCTGACCTTAACGACCAGGTTACCCCGACCACAGAGGCCCTAGTGGGTTCTAATGTAACTGACCAAGCTCACGGTGGGGACCAGGAGGGAGCTGACATGCCTTTACCCCCCGCCAATACCGAAGAAGTAGTCCCCGACCAGCCCCGGGAGGAAGACAACCCTACAGAGAGAGAACTCTGCACGGAACAAGATGAGGAGAGCGCCGAGGAGATAGAGCTCCAGGACTCCCCAACGAGTACAGCCAGGAGCGGCTCACCTCTACAACCGTCTTCCCCCAGCGAAGCGGAGAGGATGCTATCACAGGCGTTCCTCGTCAGCCTGACAGCCTCTACCGAACGCGATCGACTCCAGGGTGAACGCGATCGACTTCAGGGTGAACACGATCGACTCCAGACGCAGCAACGGAGCGAAGAAGAGCGCATACGCCTGGAGATGAGACGCCTTCAGACGGAAGAGAATATGGCAAGAGACCGAGCAGACACCCAGCGCGCCGCTGACGGTGCCCAAAGAGAGGCAGAGCGCGACCTCGCTCTCATCCAGCGCAAAACCGAGCGCGACAGACTACAGGGCGAGCGCGACAGACTACAAGCGCAGCTAATGGAGCAGCTGATCACCAAGGCAACACCCTCTCCCTCCGCCAGGGGTTCAAGGAACTCGTCGAGACAACAGTCAAGGGCAGCATCCCCTAACCGAGCAAGCGACCCTGAACTTGACCAACAGACCAAGCCTATACCCCCCGCAGACCCCCTTCCCCGACCGGTCCAAGCGAGACCCAGCTACAAGGAAGGAGCGGCATACACTGCGGAGAAGCTAAATAAACGACTACAGGATCTAGAGGACCTGATAGAAGAAGAAGAGGGAGAGGAGGAGAACCAAGCCCGACGACAGCACAGTACCCCACCGGACCAGGAGGTCCAGTACAGCCCAGGCTATACCCCCGCGGCGCTGCGCTACAGACCCCCGACTCTATTCACGGGTGAGCATGACGCACGACCAGCCCCGAGGAATAGCACCTGGACCAGCGGGCCATGGTACCCTGCCGGTACCAGCCCACAGAGAGGCGCAAGAGGAGACTCGCCTAGGAGGCCTCTCTCCCAACGCTCGCCGATGTATCAGCCATCCACGGCGTCATACATTGGCACACCGACGTTTCCAGACTTCACCTATGAGAATCGAGCACAGTACACGGAGCTCCGGATGTGCTTAGAGACAATGATGGTGGATGTCGCTGATGAACGCCACAAGTATGCAATATTACTGAAGCACCTGAAAGTACCCCGAGCGCACAATATAGCGCTAGCCTATGCCACCTCTACGACCCCATACACCGCGGCTCTAGCAGCGCTGGACCAGAGATATGGACGTATATGGGATTACGTAATCCAAGAGATAAGGCATATTGACCGCCTACCCCCAGCAACAGACAATCGCTCATTAGACGACCTGTCTATAAAAGTGCAGTCCCTGGTAGGGATGCTGGGAGCGCAACGAGAAAAGGGTATGCACGAGCTATACGCCAACTCTAACGTCGAGAGGATTTTAGAGAAGCTGCCACCCGCCAGACAAGAGCGCTTCAGGCGGCAGAGAGACCACCGTGATCCTAACGGTCCCGAACCATCCCTCCTCGATCTAGCCGACTTCCTGGCGAGAGAAGTCAGCAGCCTACGACTGGATACGTTCGTGCGGAGCACACCAAGCTCCAGAGAGGGACCCAGGAGAATAAACGATGGAAGAAGATCGGTGACTGTCATGCACCAATCAGAATCAGTACCGAGCAGTAAGAACCACAGTACCCCCTCGAGAAAAGAGAAGTGGAAGATGGTGTGCCCGTACTGCGAGAAGGAACACTGGCTGTCACAATGTGACCTGTTCACAAAGATGAATGCAGAAGAAGTGAGTCAATGGATAAAGTCCAACAGGCGCTGATACCGATGTGCGCGCAGTCACATGGCAGCCGAGTGCCGCCTAAAGAAGAGGTGCAGTCGGTGTGACGGAGCCCACCTAGATGTCCTACACGACAGTAACAGAAGAAAGCCTGCACCTGCACCATCGAGCAGCACAAAGGCAAGTGTCATGTACATTGACCCCGCCAGCAGCAGCGGCGCCCATGTGCTCTTAAAGGTAGTCCGTGTAACATTGAGCTACCAAGATAAAGTCATGGACACTTACGCCGTCCTTGATGACGGGTCAGAGAAGACCCTTCTGCTCGCGTCCGCTGCGGCCCAGCTGGGACTGCGGGGGAGCGAGAACCAAATGACGATTCGGACAATAAGAAGAGATTTAAAGACGATAAAAGGCAAGAATGTCTCCTTCACTATCGCAGCAAGCGGGCAGCCAGAGCGACGGTATAGGATTACAAATGCTTTCACCAGCCAAGAAATAGGACTATCACAGTACACCTACCCCATCGCCAAACTGATGGATAAATATGTGCACCTGCGTCAACTACCTATCCCGCTCATAGACGGCGCCACCCCGACCCTGCTGATAGGCTCCGACCATGCAGACCTCATAGTCCCGATAGACCGGGTCCATACAGGACCCAGAGGCTGTCCTGCAGCAGTCGAGACCCGCCTAGGATGGACATTACAAGGCCCCCTCGCTAAATCTCTTAACCGAACAGCAGCCACTAGCTGCCTCCACTCCAGAGTGACAGAAGAAGACACCACTCTCCTGCAGCATGTCGAGAGGCTATGGACACTAGAGACAATGCCCTTTAAGAACGAAAAGAAAGACATTCGTTCTAAAGAAGACATTTACGCCATAAACCTCCTCGAGCAGGGGACAAAGAGAGTCACAGTCAGCGGAGTGATGAGATACGCAACTCCACTCCTGAGGCGAGAGGGAATGCCCACCTTTCACGCAAAGAAAGACGCTACGGAGCGGTATCTATTGAACACAGAGCGGCGCCTAGCCAAAGACCCCGCTCAAGAGAGTGTGTACCGCGCTGAGATTGAGAAGCTAATCACAGCGGGACACGTGACAAAGATTGACATTAAAGAGGCCGATCAGACGACCGAATCATGGTACGTGCCGCACCACAAGGTCCACCACAACGGCAAGGATCGCATTGTGTTTAACTGCAGCTACCAGATCGGATCCCAAAATCTGAATAAAGAGCTCTTGCCCGGCCCCACACTCGGCCCCTCTCTACTAGGCGTGCTACTACGCTTCCGCCAGGACAAGGTGGCTATCAGCGGGGATATCAAAGGGATGTTCCTGCAGGTGAGACTAGTGGAGGAGGACAAGCCCCTGCTGCGGTTCCTATGGAGAGAGAGGATCGGAGATGAGCACCCCGCCATCTATCAATGGGAAGTCCTCCCTTTCGGAACTACATGCAGCCCGTGCTGTGCTACATTTGCACTACAGAAACACGTCGCAGAGGACCCAGCAGCAGATGAAGAGGTCCGACACAGTGTGAAGAACAGTTTCTACGTGGACAACTGTTTACAAAGCGTTTCGACTCAAGAAGAAGCCGAGGCTCTCCTACTCAAGCTACGCGCCTCTCTGATCAAAGGCGGCTTTGATCTCAGGCAGTGGGCCAGCAGCGACCCGCACGTATTGCGCAGCCTCTCCCCCGCGGACAAGGCTGCCAGCAGCGAGACCTGGATGGCGACAATCCCAGGAGAAGCCCAAGAAATGACACTAGGACTAGTCTGGCGCTTCAAAACAGACTCGCTCCACTATAGACACAAACCCCTGACCACGGAGCAGGGAAGGTCGACGGCGATACCGACCACCAGACGGAGTGTGTACAGAACACTCGCCAGACAATATGACCCGTTGGGATGTATTCTACCTTACACCACCAGGGCAAAGATGATTGTACGAGCACTATGGGACAAGGACCAGGGCTGGGACGACCCAATACCCGCACCCCTTGCCTCCACATGGAGAGAGTGGGAGACGGAACTCCGCTCACTCCCAGGCGTCAATATACGCCGCAGCTACTTCCCACCCACAGTGAGGCCAGAGACATGCAAGATGGATCTACACGTCTTCAGCGACGCCTCCGAAGTAGCCTATGGATCAGTGGCCTACTTGCGTGCCCAAGAGAAGGGAGGAGAGATACACACCGCCTTCATCCTGGCTCGCTCAAGAATAGCCCCACGAAAGCAACAATCTATCCCGCGTCTAGAGCTCTGCGCAGCCCTAGCAGGAGCGCATCTAGCCACGTTAATCCAACGTGAACTCACCATTCCGGTGCACAGAACAATCTTGTGGTCAGATTCCACGACAGTACTCACATGGATCAAGTCTGATTCATGCAGATACAAGGTCTTCGTGGGAGTCAGAGTCACAGAGATTCAAGAGTTAACAGAAGCAGCGAGCTGGCGGTATGTGGACACCAAACACAACCCAGCTGACGTCATCACCCGGGGAATGTCCCTAGATGACCTCACCCGTCACAACATCTACAGTGACGGACCAGAGTTCCTCAAGCTCCCGGAAGGAGAGTGGCCTACGCCCACCCCACGGGAGGCGAGTAAAGAGGAGGCTGAGAACAAGAAACCTATGTTCTGTGGACTGAGCACAGTCGCCTCCACAGACCCCAACATAGATGATTGCCTCACCCTACAGAGTGCGCAACTAAAGACATTTCTGTGGCACCACCCAGAGATTCAGCCCACTGCCGACATTTCAGCAGCTGACTACGAAGAAGCAGAACTTCTTCTACTACAACGAGCCCAGAGAGACTCGTTCCCCGACGAGCTAGACTGTCTACAGGGAGGAAAGCCCGTCCCATCAGACAGCAGATTGCTCCACCTGGCACCCGAGAGCGACGCCCATAATCTCATCAGAGTGGGTGGTCGTCTGCGGAGGGCCCCCAATCTACCGGATGACGTTAAGTACCCGATAGTCTTGAACAGCCGACACAAGGTCACAGAGCTGATCATAAAGAAATACGACGAGGATGTACACCACGCAGGAGCAGAGAGAGTCTTCGCGGAGATCAGACGTCGCTATTGGATACTTCAAGGAAGAGAAGCAGTGCGACGCTTCCAGCGAACCTGTCTAGACTGCCGAAAGTGCCGCGCGCAGCCCAGCATACCCCGGATGGCTGACCTACCTCCCTGTCGCCTCCGACTCGGCGACAAGCCATTCCACTCCACAGGCATGGACTGTTTTGGCCCGTTGTATATAAAGAAAGGAAGAGGAACCGAGAAGCGGTGGGGTATTGTATTCAAATGCATGACCACCAGAGCGATACATATCGAACTCCTTCCAACCATGAGCACAGACTCATTCCTTATGGCCTTCCGAAGATTCACATCACGGAAAGGAAAACCGTCTACATTGTTGTCTGATCACGGGACAAACTTCAAAGGCGGAGAAAGAGAGCTGAGAGAGAGCTTCCAAGCTATGGGCCCAGAACTTAAGACCCACCTCGCTCCATCCCAGATTGACTTCCAGTTTAATCCCCCGAACGCACCCCACTTCGGTGGAACCTGGGAACGAGAAGTACGTTCTATAAAGACAGCCCTGTACGCCGTGCTTGGGGCCCAGACTGTAGCGGAAGAAGTCCTAATGACAGTCCTCACGGAGATCGAGGGAGTATTGAACTCCAAGCCCCTCGGCTACGTCTCCAGTGATATAGCAGATGTCGACCCAGTCACCCCCAACACACTCTTGATGGTGCGGCTGGACCCCGCGCTACCCCAGACAATGTACAGGCCTGAAGAAGCGAACGGCCGAAGAATGTGGAGGTACAGTCAAGTACTAGCTGACAAGTTTTGGAACAGCTTTCTACTCCACTACCTACCGTCTCTACAGACCCGCCAGAAGTGGGTAAAAGAGAGAGACAATTTGACAGAAGGAACAGTCGTCATGATTATCGACCAGTCACTACCCAGAGCTATGTGGCCGGCTGGCCGCGTAAGCAAAGTGATCACCGGTGCCGATGGCAAGGTCCGAGCAGCTGAGGTGCTCGTCCAAGGGCGAACTTACACACGACCCGTGGCGAGGCTAATAGAACTGCCCAGACTCCCAGACACTATCGATGAGGACCATGACCCCACGACTTTGTGAGTTGACTGACCCTTATAGCGGACCTTGAGTGGTAGACAGTGCGGTTAATCTGTCTCTGCTTAGCTAATTAGGTGGGACTAATTAGGGGGCGGCTGTTGTGAAGGATCAGATTAAACCGAATATATATATTTATTTATGGATATATATTTAATAGTATTTGTATATCGTTTGATATCCCTTGTATATTCCTTGTACATATACACTGAATATCCCTTTAGTCTACTAACAGCCCATAATAGTTTCATTCTCTCATTGGACAAGAACTTGGCGCCAGCAGCCAAGCCCCTTGGTTCAAGTTCAATCGTGCCGACGAACATGTCGTTACTAGCCCGGTTCCGCGTAGGAATACGTCTGGCGAAATACGAATGGTACTATTTGTTCACAGCGCATATATATATGGCGCAAGTAAAGTAGAACTTTCTTTTTAGTCCCTTAGCCCTTAGTTCTTTACCCTCCAACCTAGTGGCAAGACGTTAAGCCTCACCCACGATACACGTGTGGTGCAGTATGGTCAACTTGGCCTCAGAATGGCATTGAGACATCGTGTGGATTAATAGTTGAATTGTCATAGTTTGGCACTATACCGTCGAGTGGGACGTATTTCTATTAAGTTAATAATAGTCTATTATGTATGGTGCATCGTTCGGTTAGAGTTATACAGTGAGTAGTACCCCCATCGTTTCCTCGCGTTATCTAGAGTCTTAACCAGGCTGGGCAGACCACGTGTGGTGGTTTCATCCGAGGAGTTCTGGGCTAGGACGAGTGGACCTGCACATTGGATTACCTTACCCGGACGACGGCGAGCCCTACACGGCTTGGATTATCTACTTGCTTTGGGTGCTTTGATTTATGCCATGGATAACAGCCAACACTGGTGAGTGTTGGAACTACCCCCCGAGAGGAGTCCAGGTGAGACGGCGCTCTACCCCGAGTGAGGTCGCCTCACGTCTCTTCGTTGTGGACCGGCAGCTACCGTCTACAAGAGGGCCCAACTGTATTCATCTGTGGACCAAGGTTCTGTGGGCACCGTGTTCAGCACTCTGAATTCTCCCAAGAAATCGTTGGCCAGATGGGATATCGCCGGCGGCTCTCCTAACCCCCCCCCCCCTACTGACTTACAACCAGCAGGACCCCCCTTTAGTATATCCAGCTATAATCATTAAGTACCATCGCTATAGTTCCCTAAAGAACCAGGTTGTATACTTGCTTCCTGCGTAACCAGAGATTGGACATTCAATGTTGATTTGCCTACGAATACTCATTTGCCTTACAAGTGCATTCAAATCATAAATGTCATTAAGTGAACGTTGTATATACCCTTTGCTATATATTAAATATTCGACTTATACATTTGTGTGGACTTGGTTTCATGGTGGGAAAGTGTTCATCATATCTATATCATGTACTGTGTGGCCAGTAGTTAAAGTACATAAAGCGGTAGTGGTTTAATGATACCATACTTATCAATACAGTCAGGGAATTGTACCCCTCAGTTACACTAGTGTATTCGAGAATATTCCAATAAATGCCGTTTATGGGGGAATCTTTCTATTTTCCCGGAAATTTTCTAGAGAACGATAGCTTTTCAAAATGCTATAAAAAGGATATGAACCGATTAAAAAACAATCCGTTTCGACAATGTTGACTGCAATCAAGTCATTGATAAGCGACGGGCAGATTAGACACATAACCATAATTTAAAACATAGATTATGCGTTTTTAACGCCAACATTGAAGTGGATGATGGCATTCAAGGGGGTAAAAAGGTAAACAAGGCCGGCACTGATAGTGTTAACACATTCCCTGCCACGCAATTTGAGCATCTCTCTGCCAGCACTATGTAAGCCTATGGAGATGTTCACCTTCTTTGCAGGGCTATAACTTTTTAAATTGTATTGCTAAATTGACATTACTATGGCCCATTTAACATCGATTATCTATCGTTTTACTTTTTCATACATATATTCATACGAAAATACCGTCTAGAATATAAATGTTTTTATCGTTTTCTGCAGTAATTCCTAGAACGTGAGATATAGGCATAAACGCATATATAGATGATCAAATGCCGTTTGTTGGCGATACACGCTATATTAAAATGTTCAACTGTACATGAACCTAAACGTTGACTGATCATGCGCGGGTGAACGGGGGGGGGGGGGGTCGTTTATAATTCCGTGATAGTCAGTAAATGCTTTATGTAGTATGGGTGATATATTGATCAGAGCGGTTTGCATGGATAATAATAAACAAACAGGCTGAAAGTAACATCAGCATCCTCTTACCGTTCGACGATGAGACTGGAGGAAAAAGATCCCACTTATTTGACGCGATCTCCTAAATCCATTTCCGGTTTGTGTAATCATAATAAACGGCCAAATCGTATCGATTATTGCGTTATGGCAGCGATCGCTACACACGGACGTGTGTATACAGTCCCGCAACAATATGCGAGTGCCGGATGCATTTGTCAGATGCACTGGGATCACAAGAGATCCACTTCCGGTTTGGCAACTCGCCGATCATCCACCAGGTGGCAGTATTGAAGCGTTGCAGAGTTGTGCATGCTCCCACTGCATCATACCAGGCTCCGTGAGGGAATTATGCATAACATGGCGAAAAAATGAAATATGATCTCAATAACGTCATACACCGTGGATTGGCAGAACAGCCAGCTGCTCTTTTCACCTGCCAGCGCACTCTCATTGGCGAGGAGTAACGTGTAGGAGGCTCACACTGCCCCCGCCCTCTCCTGTCTTTTGCTGTGCAGGCGCCCTGTCCGACCTGTAGGAGTCGCTGTCCACAACGTCCAGATTACCACCCCATCGACTTCCCTCCCCGCTAACTCTGCCAATTGAGTTAGTATGACGGCCGGCCCAAGCCGGAGGCAACGCTGACAGCCGGAGTCGACACCGGTGTCTCGTGCGTTGGTGATGAGCGCAATGTCCGCTGCGCTACCCAGCCGCCTGTAAGAACACTTATTAAACCAAATAACATTCCTATCAATAATAAAAACTAGAACTATAAAATAACTATATCTGGAGTTTCATACCGTCAAGTGCCACCTATAGTACTGGAGACCAGTCCATTTTCCAAGTGTGTTCTTGGACTCTGACCCAATTAGTCTTGGTCTTCATCTGGTTTAAATTATCCTTGTGTTAGATATACTAACTGCCCAAAAGCAAAACTCTCAAATAAGTAGGCCTATATAAAAATCATGACATCATCTCTTGATTATTATTATCATAATATAATTTAGCTTTATAACGTGTTATGTTCTAAGGGAAACACAGAAGAATATCATACTCATAATTCTTGAAATGATTTGTTTAAGTTTAGTTTAAGTCTAGCCTCCGACTGAACTAGGCCTCGTTTTAATGTCTCGGGACTCGACTAAGGTGACTCCAGCCTTTAAGTAACTTTCAGAAAGAACAGCACACCTCTCTCTCTCTGCTCCTCAATCAGTGCTACTTTGTGTTTGCAAACCCCTCCCTTCCTCTGCCAATCCCCCCCCCCCCCCTTAAGGTCAAAACTAGACAAAATGGCGTCTGAGCACTTAACACACCCCTGAAGTGGTGCAATGCTGCATTCTAGTGGGGAATAGGTGACATTAAGTAAAAAGGCATGTTTTATATATTTCTATGGTTCAAACACATAAAGCATTAAAGGAACACGCCAACATTACCATACCAATTTCCTCTCTGTGTTTAAGCTAGGCTAGTGGTCCATATCCGCTTCGATTCATTTGTGCTAAGCTAGGCTAGCTAATTGGTATCCATCTTGTCTAAGACGGTAAGCACACTTCCCATAATGTTTGCACGTTCGTTTAAACAGACACGTATGCACGACCATCGAAGGCATACAACAATCACGCTGGACTTCTACTAAAAGCTGTCCCACAATGTTGCTGTGTTCCTTTAAACTATCCAGCACCTTTAATGGTTGGAAAAGTTCCACTTATGCCCCCCCCCCCCCCCCCCCCAACCTCTTCTATCCTTCAACCGACAACTTAGTGAGTGCAATAGTTTAATGTTAACAAAAACAAACAAACGTGGAATACATATTACATGATAACAGACACATTGGTAGCATGACAAATCCGATACCAGCAATAACGTTCCATGAATATAGAAAACATCGTAGTAATACGAACTGAAATCCAGAACACAATGCCATAGGCCTTGAAACGGGACAATTTCTGACCTGAGAGTTACTCTCACACCAGCCAGGAATCATAGATGTGTCCAAATTGGCCCTATATGGCTGTGAGAGACAGACGACATAACAAGGGCTTATTTATCAGATTTCTTCTTCAACAGTAGCTTCCCTTTAGGTTTGAGCAGAAGAGACTGTTTCCGCTCCTCCGCTCTTCTGGCTTCTTCCTGTCGTTCTTCCCACATCTCTATCCCTCTATCCACCTCAGAGTCCAGCCGCACTATACGCCTCTGATGGAGAGAGGGGGGGAGAGAGAGAGGGAGAGAAACAGAGGGAAAGAGAGAGGGGGAAAGAGAGGGGAGAGAGTGGAAAATAGAGAGAGAGAGGGGTTATGGAACAGCTGACACTAGTATGACACAAAGCTAGGCAAAAACAAACACCACTATTTAACACTTTGATTGCCACGCAGTATGCCCATCCTTATGCCCAGTCTGCCAGTGCTGTAACCCTATGGAGATGTTTACCTTCTTTGCAGGGCTATAACTTTTTTTTTTTTTATCCACTTTTTCTCCCATTTTCTATATTTTCTCCCATCCCAATTTCGTATCATCCAATTCAACCCTCCCCTGTCACGAACGCTGTTTCTTGCCTCCCACAAGCCGGCTGCAATGTGGACTAAGTCATACATAGCACAAGTCCCCTCCGGTACTTGAGGTAACAGCAGTCGCATCTTTTCACCTGCGCAGCTCGATCTCTCAGTGGTGAGGAGTAACGCGTGGGAGGCTCACGCTGCCCCCGACACTTCCTGATTCCACTGCGCAGGCGCACCAACCGACCTGTAGGAGTCGCTGTCCACAACGCCCGATCCCCACCCATCAGTTTCCCACCCCCTAATACGGCCAATGTGTATTAGTACGGACGACCAGCTAAACTGAAAGCAAATGTGGAGCGCTGGGCTCGAACAGGCGAGCCCAGCGTCTCCAGATTTCGTGGCGAGCGCCTTGCCCACTACGCCACGTAGCCGCCCTGCAGGGCTATAACTTTTTAAATATTATAGCTATATCGACATTACTATGGCCCATTCAACATCGGGTATCTATCGTTCCGGATGTGGGAACGTTATATTTTTTCATTCATACATTGTTGTGTTAGTACCGTCGAGAATATAAGTATGTTTTTAAGGTTTTCTGCAGTAATTCCTAAAACGCGAGGTATAGGCCCCGACGCATATGATAGATTATCGATTGGCGTTTCTTTCCTATACACGCTATATTAAAAAATTCAAATGTATATGATCGGTATACATTATGCTTCATCATGCGTGAAGGAAAGGGGGGGGGGGGTCGTTTATAATTCCTTGATCGTCAGTAACGGCTTTATTTAATATGGGTATGTTGATCAGATGGAAGGCCGTGAAATGAATAAACAATCGGGCTGAAAATAACGTTATATTCCTCTTAGCGTTCGCCGATGAGACTGGAGGAAAAATATTCCAATTATTTGACATCGATCTGCTAGATCCATTTCCCGTTTGTATGACGCAATAAACGCCGAAATCATATTGATTATTGCGTTTAGAAAGCGATCCCATGCACTCGATTGTTTGTCTGGATCCACGTAACAAGATATTACTGCCGGAGGGATTTCCTCGATGCACCGAGCGCCACTTCCGGTTTGGCTTTAGAGTGTAACTCGCCGGACATCCACCAGGCGGCGGTATTGAGGCGTTGCAATATCAGACAGGGTCCAGCTGCAGTCCCGGAGGGAGGCTGGATGAATTATGAATGCCATGGCGAAAAAATTAAATATTGATCCCAAAAACCTGTTTATTTGTTCTTGGCATTCAACGCATGGCGGGCAATAACGAATTATCACGTTGTTGGCGTCCAATGTGTTAATGGTGGTCATATCTATGTAATATCTACAACAGTACTACAATAGTACCAGTTTATCCCAATAATTACGTACAGTATAATGGAAGAGCAAACGTCTGTAAATACAGCCTCTTCGGCAGGGATTGATATGAATATTATTGTCTTGAAAGAAGGAAAGAGTGTCAAGACGTATTATTGGATGTCAAGTGTGTAAACGTTTCATTCAATGTGCAGAAAATATGCGTACACAAACCTTGCCTTGGACAGACTGCAGTGCTCATACCGTACGTCCACAACTGCTGTGTACAGACGTTATACAGTATATGGCCATTGTTGTGAAGGGCCAGATTAAACCGAATATATATATTTATTATATATATATATATTTAATTGTATTTGTATATTCTCTAATATTCCTTGATATCCCTTGTATATTCCTTGTACAATATGCATTGAATATCCATTCTAGCCTACTGAACATCCCATAATAGTCTCCATTCTACTATTGGTCGAGACCTTGGTGCCAGGCTGCCATACCCCCCAGACCCAGTTCAAACGTACCGCTCAACATGTACGAACAAGTCCTAGTTCCGCGTAGGAATCTGGCTACCGCACCACTAACGGTACTATTTGTTCATAGTGCGTATATATACTGCGCTACTAAAGTAGGACTTCCTTTTCAGTCCAGTTTCTTACCCTCCAATAGAGTGACAGACGTAAAGCCTCCCCGCGACGCCACGTGTGGGAGTAAGGCCAAGTTCGGCCTACCATCGGTATTGAGACATCGTGTATATTAATATTTGAATAGTCATATTTGGCACTATATCGTCGAGTTGGACGTAGTCTATTAAGCTAATAATAGTCTGTTAATATATAGTGCTTCGTGCGGTGAGAATACTACCGTAGTCAGTACCCCATCGTTTCGGGCAGAGAACTGGCTGCTTATCCAGGATGGTCGACCCCATGTGAGACTGCATCCGAGGAGCCCCAGAGCCGACGATCGAGTGGACCTGTATACCGGATTATTCTACCGACGACAGCCCGCCTTCCCAGGCACGGATTATGCTTTGTGTACAGTGATTATTCCATGGATAAAGACCCCCGACACTGCCGTGTGTTGGAACCCCCCCCCCTGGAGAGGACGCAAGGTGAGGAGACGCTCTGCAAGACGAGGTCGCTTCACGTCTCTCCCCCGTGGACCGGAGAGAGCCGGCTCACAGAGAGTCCACCTGCTTTCATCTGTGGTCCAAGGATCGCTGGCGCACCGAGCTGCACAACTGTGGGTTCACCCAGGATACCCTTGGCCGGACGAGGCAGCCAGACTCTACCCCCCCCCCCCCCCTCCTACTCCTGTTGTCTTACAAGCGACCGGATTACCCCCCTTAGTGTATCCAGTCTTATAATCATTAAAGTATCATTGCTGTTATTCCTTAACTATTCCAGGTCGTATATTTACCGCCTGCGCCACCAGAGATTGGACATTCTCTATTGATATACCAACGAATACTCTTTGCCATAAAAGTGCATACTATTTCAATTCATAAATGTAATTAAGTGATTAAGTGCTTGCTCTACACACCATTGCTGTGTAGTAATAAACGCATACTTCGACTTCGTACATTTGTGTTGGATCCGTTTCATCTACGTGAGAGTGTTTATCATAATATATTTATGCCGAGTACTGGGTGGCCGAATATTAAGTACAAAGGTAGTGGTAGTAAGTATCATATCTAGTAATACAGTCAGGGAATTGTACCCCTCAGTTACAGCCATAGTACCGATCACTTTGATCAAATCACAGTTAAGCCATTCGAATATTTTGCATATATTCATGATATCCTTGTATGTCACAAGGAAACTATAAAAGAAGGAAGGGTCATTACGTCCAGGATACCAGCGTTCTATGCTCTGCTTGGTGCCAGACTTTGGTGCCAGTTCTATTGAAGCCTGTATTGAAATTCAAAATACACAAGCTATCTGAGGAAATATACATCAACCAATATATCAAACGTTGGCTGGTTAACAATGCAACAGATTGCCTATGATTCTGACATCCGAGGTAATAACCTGTTTAACACAATCCCAGAGTATTATTTAAAACCATTAACACACTTGTCAGCCCCCCCCCCCCCCTACACCAGTGCTGTCAAATGAGGACTGTAACCGCTTTCTTCAATTTTTTGTCACCAAGGTTGCAAACATAATGGCAAAAATCACTCCTTCGCTATCCCCCCTTCCCCTCCATCCCACCACTCAAGCATCCCTGAGCGATTTCTCACCCGTCTCTCTGGATGATCTCACCATCTTAGTCACCTCCATGAAGACCTCCTCGAGCCCCTTAGACATCCTTCCTACATCCATGTTTAAGGAAGTTTTCTGCTCTGTTGGCCCCAGTCGAGTCACTATCATAAACTCATCCCTAGCCTCTGGTTCTGTCCCAATCTATTGTAAGGAGGCAGTCGTACAGCCACTCCTTAAAAAGCCCAACCTAGACCCCACCATCCATAACAATTTCAGACCCATCTCCAAGCTGCCTTTTGCATCAAAGGTGTTAGAAAAGGTTGTAGCCAACCAGCTCACCACCCACATGTCGCAAAATAACATCTGTGACAAATTCCAATCTGGCTTCCGCAAACTCCACTCCACTGAATCTGCCCTTCTCAGAGTATCCAATGATCTCCTGATGTCTGCTGACTGTGGTGAATGCTCTGTTCTGGTCCTGTTAGACCTGAGCGCAGCGTTTGATACGGTCAACCACAACATCCTTTTGGACAGGCTCAGGGAGTGGGTGGGCATCTCTGGGAGCGCTCTAAACTGGTTTGCCTCTTATCTAAGGGAGAGAACGTTCTCGGTGGCTGTGGGTCCTTTTAAATCTGACCCCACCCCCCTCTCATGTGGGGTACCACAGGCATCGGTGCTAGGACCACTCCTCTTTGCCATTTACATGCTTCCCCTAGGCCTCCTCATCAATAAATTCACCGGCATTAAATACCACTGCTACGCAGACGACATACAACTACTCTGCTCTTTTAAACCCGACAACTTGGAGAAACTCAGCCTTCTCCAGGAGTGCCTGCTCGGCATTGAGAGCTGGATGGGGAGTAACTTCCTCCAGTTAAATGCAAAATAAAACGGAGGTGCTGATCGTAGCAGCTGAAAAGACTGCAGCTAGAGTGGCCACTCACTTGGGGTCCCTTAAAGACAACATACGTCCCCACCTGAGAAACCTGGGTGTTGTCTTCGACCAGGCCATGAACCTAGACAAACATGTCAAAACACTCACACGCACCTGCTTCTTTCACCTCAGAAACATTGCAAAACTACGCACCATCATATCTCACTCTGAACTAGAACTGTCCGTGCATGCTTTTATTTCCTCTAGGCTTGACTACTGCAACTCACGTTTCACCTGTCTCACCAAATCATCCACAGACAAACTACAAATGGTCCAAAATGCTGCAGCCAGGCTACTCACAAGGTCAAAAAAATCATGTCACATCACTCCCATTCTGGTATCCCTGCACTGGCTCCCGGTACACTATAGAATTCACTTCAAAGTCCTCACTTTCACTTTCAGAGCACTTCACGGTCAGGCCCCTATCTACATCACTGAACTCATCCATCCCTACACCAACACCCGCTCACTCAGATCTGCCGATCAGCACCTCCTGGTGGTCCCCAGGTCCAGGCTGAAAACAAGGGGTGATCGAGCCTTCGAGGTGACAGCACAAAGGCTCTGGAACGCTCTCCCCCTGGACCTGCCCCCTCTGAAAACTATTTAAAAAAAACAACTAAAAACACATTTGTTCAGACAGGCCTTTGGGCATACATAGGCACTTCTTCTTGTCCTCACTGTTCTATAGTTTTGTTTTAATTAGTGACTCATGATTTTATCCAAATTCTTTTATTCTACTTTTTCTATCTGGTTTCACTGTTTTTAACTGCTGTTTGTTGTTGTTGTCATTTATTTCTGATTTTGTTTTATTGTGTTTTTAATTTTTATATTAAGCTGTAGTGTAAAGCACCCTGTGCATTCGTGCTGTGAAGGGTGCTATATAAATAAAGGTCATTCATTCATTCATTCATTAAATGATCATAAATAAAGAGATGATCTCATTCAACTCAATGCCGGCCGAACTGAAAGTCCCCACTCTTGGCACCAATGTTTGTTCACACGCTCCACAGTGACATGATGACCCTTCCTTCTTTTATCGTTTCCTTGGTATATGTCACTGTCGTGGTAGCGGCTATGTACAGCACTTCACGCTCCTGATTAGCTTAGTAAGGCGACATGTGAGGACTGTGACAGAGTTACGCTCCTGTTCACCCGTGACATGAAAGAGGATCACGAATGTATGCAAATCATTCTAGTGTCTTAGCTGTGATCGGTCAGTTCTCTGTACGAGGCGACGTATGCCCACGTGTGTATTTTCATTTTTCTGCTAGGGAAGGGAACGGTCTCTGCACACTTGACACGTGATAACGGAGAGGCGACTTACCGCCAACACCTCCCTCTCCTGCCTTCTTCTCAGGTGTCCCTTCATCGGAGGAGCAGCCCTTCCATCTGAGCGGAGCAGAATATATTGACACGCGTACAAAAACAAAATCATACAGACCTATGTGCCAACTGGGTACATTTTTCTTCGTTGTAACAACTTGGTTGTAGCTTACTCACATTTTTAAGGTGTTTAACAGATGCGCTTATACAGAGCAACTGACAAGTGTTAACGACAGGGTCAGTTCAAATTCTAGTATCGCTAAACGGAGCAAGTAGCCAGAGAGAGCAGTACTAAACACAAACAGCCCAGTCAAGAGCCTGAGAATAAGAAGCTAATACATATGGCCAAGAGGATACAATCTACAAAGTACTCTCTACGTCGCCCCCATACCTCAAATGGATCCGTTATCAGCTCTATTCTATTTGCAATCTTTCAAAATGTTCTTATGTACCCCAGTTGCTATTGCATGTACATATGTGTTTTATTATACATATATGTACATACTTACCAACTGGTTCGTCTGTTTTTTAACTTTGACCAGTCAGCTGGTTCTTTTCAGCATTTATCGCTTTTTCTGGTCAAGCATGACCGACAGAAACAGGTTGAATGGGGTATAGATTGGGGAAAGACACTCTGAGAAAATACGGCGAGTCCGGGAGTCGAACTCGTGTACCCCAGATCCGTGACGCGCACGGTTGTCCCCGACGCCGCAATAGCGCCGAGATACGCTGTGAGCTACTGGAGCTCCCCTGTTTCGTCTGTTTTATAGCAACACTACTATCACCGACATCTAAGAAGGGAGATCCCTCCTTTGCATGTGGTGCTTTTTTCCTGTTGCTAGGTTTTTAGTGAGTTTTCCCTTACCTTCGTGTGGGGTATGTCTGGGAGTGTTGCATTTATTTATTTTACATTTTATTTTTGATTTCATGGTGTTTTTTGTATTGTTCTTGATTTATTGTGATGTTTCTTCTTAACTTGTTTAAAGAAGACGTGTCCGGGGGCGGCTAGGTGGCGCAGTGGGCAAGGCGCTCGCCACCAACGTAGGAGATGCTGGGTTCGAGCCCAGCTCTCGGCGTTGCTACCAGCTTGGCTGGTCGTTCATACTAATACAATTGGCAGTATTAGGGGGTGGGAAGCTGGTGGGTGGGGATCGGACGTTGTGGACAGCGACTCCTACAGGTCGGTTGGTGCGCCTGCGCAGTAGAATCAGGAAGCGACGAGGGCGGCGTGTCCCTCCCACGCAGACCCTCGCCGCTGAGAAAAATGGGGAGAAAAAGTAGATCAAAAAAATATATATACGTGTCCGGCCAATGGGGACATTAACGTGTGTTGTCGGGTAGATTTATTTTAATTACATTTACATTTTGGGGGCGATAGTGGCTCAGGAGGTAGAGCAGTCGTCTGGTAATCCAGAGGTTCCCGGTTCGATTCCCGCTCCTCCCGGGCAGTGTGTCGAAGCATCCTTGAGCAAGACACTTAACCCCTAATTGCTCCTGATGAGCAGGTTGGCACCTTGCATGGTTGCCTCCGCCGTGAATGTGAGTGAATGGATCAAATGTGAGGAACAAATTGTAAGGCGCTTTGGATAAAATAACTATATAAATGCAGCCATTTATTTATTTATTTGAATAGGTACAAGGACAAGGAGAAAACTATTTCTTCCCTTTTCTTTCACATTTAAGAATAAAGGTGTTATAGGAAGTCATGCCAACTGAACACTGAAACCAAGTGTCACAAACAAACCCCTGTGCCATCAATAGCTAAAATGGTGGTACTCTTATTTATTTTTTGGCCTTTTATAATTTTCTCCCATCCCCCAATTGAAGCGTCGTGCCAATTCCCTTCCTGGTCATCACGTTGCCATACTGTCGGTCTGGGGAGGGTGTAGACGACCACATGGCTCCTCCGATACATGCAGAGTCGCCAGCCGCTTCTTTTAACCCGACAGCAAGGAGTTTCACTGGGAGAGCGTAACACGTGCAGAGGTTAATCTCCCCCAGATCCCCCCTCCCTGCTGAACAGGCGCCCTGATCGACGAGTAGGAGTCGCTGTTGCAACGAACAGGACCCCCACCAATGAACACGGCCGATTGCGTTCTTAGAGACAACTGACCAAGCCGGAGATACTGTTGCCCGGGAATTTTACCTGGGTTCAATATACTCTTGAGCAAGGCTCCCTACTGCTCCAGTGGAGCTGCTCAGTAGCCAACAGGAGGCTCTGGCTGTACAGGACCCAGGAGTGAGAGAGTTCAGCCAGAGATACTAGACGTAAGGGAAGAGGACACACTACGAGCTGTGCTGATGAGATGAAGACAGTCATTGTTGCTGTTGGTTGGGAATGAAACCTAAAGTGGGAGTCGAACTGTCTTGCTTTATTAAAGAGTCTCTTTAAAAGATCAGGTGAGCCAAATAAGGTTTAAAATATACCTGCGAAGGACCAATCCGGGAGATCCGTCAGAGGTCCGTACTCTGAACCACCGAGGGCCAAGCCGTGTCTGGAAATACAGTTGAAGACAAGCCATTGTTAAGAGACTAACTAGCTATGCAACAGACAGTGTTGTAGTCGAGTCACTAAATCTCAAGTCTGAGTCGAGTCTAGAGTCCCCAGTGTTCGAGTCCAAGTCTGAGTCACCAAAGAAGAGCCCCCAATCCCCATTACCCTAGTCCGAGTCCAAGCAAGTCATCAAGGTTGAGTCCACTCCACTCTGGCAGTCAAAGAGCAGACGTACAAATAAAAAAAGGTGCCAATTAAACATTAATGACACAGCGGTCACCATTTCAATGGGAGTTTATTTACTTTGTGACACAATAGCCAAACAAATGCACTAGCCATCAATATCGTATGCCAAATTATTCGGGCCTATTACAAAAAACTATCAATTAATCAGATTGATCAATTTATCAATCGGAGTCCTCATCTGCACCTTCCGAGTCCGAAAATCAGTCCAGGACTCGAGTCCTACAACACTGGCAACAGAATATGCTGGAAATGAGTTTGAAAGATAGCCGGTGATATAAGACAAGTGAACAGGCCTACCAAAGAAAAGGGCCAAACGACTAGCAAGATTCTGTTCAGTCTCTGCCGTAATAGACAGCCAGACGGTGTGGTGGAGTGACTCTTTGTATCCTTACCTACCCACAAGGAAAGTATAAAAGAAGGAAGGGTCATCACGTCACTGCATAGCGCAGTGAACACACATTGGTGCCAAGTGTGAAAACGTTGAGTTCGACCGACATTGAGTTGAATGGGATCGCCATCTCTCGTCAGTCATCTGCAATTTGTTGCATTGTTAACTCGCTAACATTTGATATCTTGGTTGATGTATATTTTCTCAGATAGCTTGTACATTTCAAGATTTAATACAGGCTATAATAGAACTGGCACCAAAGTCTGACACCATGCAGAGCATAGAACGCTGGTATTCTGATGTGATGACTATTGCCACGACATGACCCTTCCTTTACTACCCATAAACAAATGCTATTTATAGCTACATGATTTTACGTAATTGGTGGAGTCAAAACTTGATGATGGTACGTTACAATTTTGCATGCACGGCTGCGTACGACAGAGTGAGTCTTGACCGCTGTTGTACAACAGATCGGAGCCATTTTGGCTCTGCCACAGACCAGACGAGAACTTACTCTTTTCTCCATTTTGGCTCTGCCACAGACCAGAGGAGAACTCACTCTTTTCTCCATTTTGGCTCTGCCACAGACCAGAGGAGAACATACTCTTTTCTCCATTTTGGCTCTGCCACAGACCAGAGGAGAACATACTATTTTCTCCATTTTGGCTCTGCCACAGACCAGAGGAGAACTTACTCTTTTCTCCATTTCTGCCCAGCCTGTGGTACACATGTCGTGCTGATGGGCCTGCAGGAGATTTTGAGAACTGAGAAGAACAAGGGGCACAAAATTAGCCTCGGAAGCCCTTCGCAGACAGCTCACTACTACTACTACGATTCAATGCATCCCCTTTCAAGTCAAGTGAATGAATGAAAGATTTTTTATTTTCGAACAAGTATAAAAACTAAAATATATCTGTTCATTTGACATATACAAAAGATAATAAAAAGACGACAACAAAAAGAGAAACAGATAATCAAATCATAGTTTACCCTGTTCGAAAAAGGAGTAGGAAGAAGTATACATAATTATATATATACATATATATTTTTTAATTCCTAATTTCCTACCCCTTTTTAACTATCACAAATTATAATTGAATATATTGTTAATTATATGTATAAACACTGTATCTCTATACAATCCAATACATTTATATATAAATATGCCTATAAATATGTAATATATATATCCTAAATAAATACCATATGATATACATAATTTTATTTTTTATTTACATTTTACACATACTCACAATCAACACACTTCCTCTTCCAGATACCTATTTAAGAAAGATTTTTTGTACATCTTTTTAAACTGATTTATGTTTGTACTCTGTTTTATCTCTAACTCCAGACTGTTCCACAAGTCCACCCCACAGATTGACATGCACATATACTTTTCATTTTGGTTCTGACACTGAGTTTTTTTTCAAGTTTAGCTCTCCTCTCAGATTAATCAATCAAGTCAAGTCAAGTTTGATTGATTGATTGAAAATTGTATTAACAGATTGCAGAATGGGTACAATACAGTACAGCTCAATACACACAATTGTTAAGGGGATGCAAACCAGAGAAAGACTTTCGTCTTATTTACACGCACCAGGGTGCCCCATTTTCAATTCATCATGACATTATGACATACACACGACATACTGTTTCATCCAGATATTTATGAATGTACAAGATATAGAGTACTGACGTCATCAATAACATCAGCAACAAGAATGGAGAAGGCAGACTACGAGGAGAACAGCTACATCAATTACATGCGTTATCTAGACCTCCTCCTAGCTGTGATTCAGTCAACCCTATGTTATGATGAATTGAAAATGGGGGACCCTGATGTAAACAAGACGAAAGTCTTTCTCTGCTCTGCATCCCCTTAACAATTGTATGTATTGAGCTGTACTGTACCCATTCTGCAATCTGTTAATAAAGTTTTCAATCAATCAATCAATCAATCAATCAATCCAGCTATCCTCAGCATGCTTCCTACCTTGATTTAGTTGCATTGTTACATTAGCGACGTTAGCATATAGCTGTATACAACTGGTTATTCAAAGGAACGCTTATTTCAAAGTCGGTCAGTGATTGAAAGCAACGTGTATAGCTATGAAACGCCGCTTTGTGGTTTACATATACACATTGTGGTTTACTAGTATTAACACAACAGAAATAGCAAATAACCTCTCTCACCTGAGCAGCACAACGTCCTAATGGGGGCCGCCATGTTGATTGCACTTTATTATTCTCGCCACAAGGTGGTGCTCATCTACTGTGTAGGGTTCTACTTCTAGTTTGGGACGAAATAGATGGATTTTTTTTGTCTTCACCTTTTTCGTGATACCTGGATTTCACATTGTTACTTGCATCACAAAGGTTTCCATACATGCAGCATAGATCATAGGTCACACAACTAAAATACGTTGTCACGCTGTGGCTTGAAAGCCTTTGTTAAGTCAGAGTAGTTTGGAATTGTGTATACATTGTCGACAATACGTCATAGACAATTGTTACATTGTTTGATTGATTGATTGATTGATTGAAAAGTTTATTAACGGATTGCAGAATGGGTACAGTACAGTACAGCTCAATACATACAATTGTTAAGAGGATGCAGACCTGAGAAAGACTTTCGTCTTGTTTCCATCAGGGTCCCCCATTTTCAATTCATCATATGACACACATGACATACAGATAGACAGTACTGCTACATCTATACATTTATGACATACCAGATTTTCAAATACAGTACTGTTTGTGATTGATTGATTGATTGAAAACTTTATTAACAGATTGCAGAATGGGTACAATACAGTACAGCTCAATACACACAATTGTTAAGGGGATGCAGACCAGAGAAAGACTTTCGTCTTGTTTACATCAGGGTCCCCCATTTTCAATTCATCAGGACATATATGACATACATGACATACAGATAGTCAGTACTGCTACATCTATACATTTATGACATACCAGATTTGCAAATACAGTACTGTTTGTGATACAGAAGGAGTCAAGAAAAGGGAGTATATACATTTGACGTAGAAACTGTACATTGGAGGAGGTTGGGTGGGGGGGGGTTGGGTACATTGGGATATTGACAACCATACTGGGTAATTTACATTGGAGGTGGTTGGGGGGGGGGGGGGCACACTGTATAAACAAGCAAAACTGTACATTGAGGGGGGGGGGGAGGAGACACTGTACAAACAAACAAAATTGTACATTGGACTATTGACAAAACCATACTAGGTAAATGACTGTACATTGGAGGGGGTTGGGTTAGGATATTTACAGGGGCCAGTGTTGAATTGCAGTCTCCCGTAGGTGTCCCTTGAGAGAGGTTTTGAAAGTGGGTAGTGATCCACATTCCTTTACAGCTTTGGGTAGGGCGTTCCACATTGATGTGGCATAATTGCGAAACGTGTTTAGTCCCTTATTTGAGCCGAATCTGGGTTTAACATGATTTGTGGAGCTCCCTCTGGTGTTGTGATCGTGGTATTCACTGACCTTTGGGAAGTATTTTGCCATGTACATGGGTACCTTGGTCGTGTAGTGTATCTTGTAGACCAGGCCCATTGCAAGTTGCTGTACTCTGTCGTCTACTCTAAGCCATCCTAGGTTGTCAAAGTGGGCAGGGGTGAGGTGGGTTCTAGGAGTAAGGTCAAGCAGTAGTCTGACCAGTTTGTTTTGAGATGTTTGTAATTTTGTTTTTAGCGCCTTTGAGGTGCTTTGGTACCATGAGGTGCAAGCATAGTCGTAGTACCCCTGAATGAGTGCTCCTGCCAGAGTCTTCAGGGTATTCTTGTTTACCAGAGAGGAGATCCGGTACAAGAATCGAGTTCGTTTGTTGACTTTTTTTATTACATTGGATGCCATTTTGTCACAGGAGAGATTAGCCTCTAGGATGGAACCCAGGTAGGTAATTTCATCTTTCCTTGTGACAATATTGTCACCCACTGTAACTGAGAAGCCGTCGGTCTTGCTGAGTTTGTTATTTGAACCGAAGAGAATGGACTCTGTTTTGCCCATGTGTAATGATAGTTTGTTATCAGCGAGCCATATGCAGATTCTGCCTAGTTCCGAGCTGAGGGTTTTTTCAACCTGTAACTTGTTCTTGTCAGAGACCAGCAGGGCTGAGTCGTCCGCAAACAGGAACAAGTTGCGGTCACAAGCTGACGACATGTCATTTGCATAAATTAGGAACAGTAGCGGTCCTAGTATGCTTCCTTGTGGAACACCACAGCTCACTGTGAGGGGGGGGGATAGGGTACCGTTTACCTCCACCATCTGTGGATACTAAAAAAGAATCCAGAAGAAGAGTATACATTTGACATAGAAACTGTGCATTGGGGGAGGTTGGGTAGGTGGGGTGGGGCTGTACATTGGAGGTGGGGGGGGGGACACACTGTACATTGGAATACTGACATACATTTGACATAGAAACTGTACATTGGAGGAGGTTGGGTAGGTGGGGTGGGGTGGGGTTGGGTGGGGCTGTACATTGGAATACGTTTAATTGCACTGCTGTAGCCTCTGCACACTGTCTAGTTGACTAATGAGTTGATGAAATCAACCAGTAGATTTATTTTTAAAACACTTTAGTCTTCTATTCTTTGTTTTATTTTGCGCACGAAGCATATTTTATTATAGGGGGGAGATCAGTAGAGTAGAATGATGATGATGATAATAATAATAATAATAATAATAATAAAACATCACTTTTCATTCATCACTCATGTCACTAGAGTAGAGCTTGGTTTTGTGAGAACACCACACACACCTGTAAGCTATCCATCTAAAAAATATAATCAATGCTACATTATATCAAATCGGTTAATTACAGCATATATCCCAGCCGCTAAGCCTTGAGGAATGTCTTTGTTAGCTTTTCAGACAGTTCTCTCTCTCTCACACACACACACACACAGACACACACACACGGGGTCCATAGGCCTGTGAACGACGCGCGATACGCTTTTAAAGCAAACTCACTTTTAAGCAGTTTTTTTTTAAACATTGTTTTGAATATCTCTCTCTGCCACTAAGCCCTGAAGAATTTCTCTGTTAGCTTTTCAGACAAGTTCTCACTCGCCGACCGTCGCCTGGATGAACGCGCGAGGAGTCTGGGAGGAGGCAGCAGGGACCGCGGCTCGCCTATTGCTTATTAACAGCGGAGCAGTGCTGCCGTTGCTTCCGCGTTTTCCCTGATTGGCTGCGACACCGCGGCAGGCGCGGCAACCGCAGAGCGGAGCGCGGAGCGGCAGAGCTTGCGGCATTATGTAGCCCTAATCCGCCATGATTTTCATTCGAAGCTCAGCTCACCTGGCAGCAGTGGCGGCCGGTGGGTACTTCGCCACTAGGGGCGCTATACCAAACATTTTGCAAACATGTACAGTACAGTACCACGCAACAGACTCATGGCAAGACGTGAGCGATTCGACTCACGCTCACGGCAATGAATCGGCTCTTATGAACGAGTCGCTCAGCTGTTACTACAACAACACACAACCAGTCAAATAAAGTATAGTCTAGACTCTAATTCACAACTTGAAACACAATATATAAATAGAAAAGTTAGAAACAAAACTCGCCCGTCTCCAAACACAGGCAGATCTCTCCCTCTCTCCTTCTCTCTCTCACACACAGCGCGACATGGAATCGATTCGTTACACAATCAGACCTATTATATACCAAGAATAACTTCAGTATGAGTACAGGGCTGTACACATATTTTGCATATTGTTAAACGAGCCAAGGCTAGCTATTAAACTATCGATATGAATCGAAAATCTGGGACCCTGATGTAAACAAGACAAACGTCTTTCTCTGGTCTGCATCCCCTTAACAATTGTGTGTATTGAGCCGTACTGTATTGTACCCATTCTGCAATCTGTTAATAAAGTTCTCATTCATTCATTCATTCAAACATAGACGATATTGAACAAGCCATAATCCACGTATTTTCAATCCGAGAGAGCTGCAGTAGTTAAATCAATGAGCCATCGACATAGTCAGTGTGGTGGTAACGTTATTATTGCATCCAAGATTGATACACGGCTGGCTAGGCAGTTGGTAGTCATAGTCTTGTGTTATAAAATAAATAAACAATCAGCAATGTCTCGCTTCATGAATGGCCAGCAGTAGCCTAACAGTACTGCTCCTAAAAAAAACAATTTACAAACGTTAACGTTAACCACAGAGAGAGAGAGAGAGAGAGAGAGAGAGAGAGAGAGAGAGAGAGAGAGAGAGAGAGAGACTCACTGTTTAGTTGAAACGTCCAGGGCAGGAGAGCTTGATAAACGTGTATAATCCACTGATGATGTATTCCAGACCACTGTCCACTGTAGTCTGTCTCCAGACTGCATCCGCCATATAGCTTGTTAGCCAAGTGTTAGCTCGTTAGCACAACACAAGTACATTCCTTTGTCCATTTCCGCTCGAACAGACTGCAAACTACCTGGCGTTCTATCGCCATGCTCTAAGACAAACTCTAACCTTAACCAACTTTGAAAGAGTGCCTAAGCTTAACAGTCTAAAGAACTTGCAGTCACGGCACGCTCGTCTAAGACAAACAGCTGCCTGCATCATTCTCACAACAACACAACTATCTCCACCGACCAACCTAGGAATAACCTAGAATTGGAACATTAGAAATTGGATTCGGCCAATCAGAGATCGTCTCTGTGAAATTCTGCTACGGAAAAAAATACTGGCGTCGGCCAATCAGAGAGCGTCTCCGCGAAATGCGGCTACAGATATTCTTGACGCTACTGGCTAGACCGCTTCAAATCGCGCCCGGATTCCAACATAATAGTCATATTTCAACGCACAACGCGTTATGCACTGATTGGCTGTGACGGATACAGCGATCAAACTGTGACGCGCACTCAGAGCGCTATCGCGTATAGCCCGGGCCGAGAAATACGAAAAAATTAAAAAAATTAAAAAAACGTGATGTCACTTCCTGCTCTGGAAAACGAGTGTTTTTTAATTGCGATAATAACGTTATATTGTGCATTGGAAATACAAACATACTTAAAATGAGTAAATATTATTCATTTTAAACATGTTTATATTATTTATAGGGCTATAAAACAAAAAACTAAAAACTTATTTTTCTTGTTCTCTCATATAACCAGGGTAGTTCCTGAGGGGGGGCGGCGCCCGAGCGCCCCTAGTGGCGAGCCGTCACTGCCTGGCAGCGCAGCGGTCCTGCGGTCCGTTGTTGACAAGTTCGAATCCCATCAAATTTTTTGCATTGTTTCGGAGTTGGTTAAGGTTAGAACGGTTAAGTTTAGGCGCTGTTAAGGAGCTGGTTAAGGTTAGAGTTTGTCTTAGAGAATGGCAATATTCTTTCTATGGTTAAGGTTAAGGTTAGGCATTGTTTCGGAGTTGGTTAAGGTTAGAACGGTTAAGTTTAGGCGCTGTTAAGGAGCTGGTTAAGGTTAGCGTTTGTCTTAGAGAATGGCAATAGACAGCCTATTTCCGCACTGCCGCTCTCTCGCGCTGCCGCGGTCACATGGTCAAATTGTCTCTGAACTTCATAAAAGTCAGACAAAGCTTTCCAAAAGCTCAAACAGTGAACTCCAAGCCCACGTGGTTGAACTAAAAATCCAAAGAAACAGACTAAGAAATGACGTAAACACCATGATCAGAACCGCAAAAAGAAATTTCATCAACGACAAAACTGAGGAAAACAAAAACAAACCCCGCAAACTTTGGAAATTACTCAATAATCAACTAGGCTGCAGTAAAAAACTTAAAACCAGATTCTCAAACATAAACATAAAGACGGACAACACGCTCATCACAGACAAGCTGGATGTAGCCAATTACTTAAACATCTTCTTCACAAACATAGCCACAACACTGGTAAACAAACTACCCTCCCACTCAGGGCATTATGGGGTAGAACACATAGTAGCATACTACAAAAACCTAGGGGTCCACAAAGACGACTTCAAACTTGAAATGGTAACAACCGATGAGGTACTCAAAAAATTGAGCGCCCTCCAACCTAACAAGGCCACTGGCCATGACAACATCCCCTCCAAATTCCTCAGAGACGCAGCAGCCGCCATCACCCCAGTCATCACACACATAATAAACCTCTCTATAAGACAGGGGCACGTCCCCAAGGACTTCAAAATTGCGAGAGTGACCCCTCTACACAAAAAGGGCAGCAAATTAGACCCAGGCAACTACCGCCCTGTTTCTATTCTTACCTCTATCTCGAAAGTCATGGAGAAAATAGTCTACGAACAGGTCGAAAAGTACCTGGCGGAAAAAAACCTAATCTACGAATTCCAATCTGGCTTCAGAACGTCCCACTCCACTGACACATGCCTCCTCTATTTGAACGACCACATCAAACAAGAGGTGGACGCTGGCAAATACTGCGGCATGGTCATGCTGGACCTACAAAAGGCCTTCGACACTGTCAATCACTCCATTCTAATGGACAAGCTAAAAGCAATTGGTTTTGATAGCCTATCAGTGAGCTGGATGCAATCCTACCTGGAGGGGAGAGAACAGATGGTAGAGGTAAACGGTACTCTATCCCCCCCCCTCACAGTGAGCTGTGGTGTTCCACAAGGAAGCATACTAGGACCGCTACTCTTCCTAATTTATGCAAATGACATGTCGTCAGCCTGTGACTGCAACTTGTTCCTGTTTGCGGACGACTCAGCCCTGCTGGTCTCTGACAAGAACAAATTGCAGGTTGAAAAAACCCTCAGCACGGAACTAGGCAAAATCTGCATATGGCTCGCTGATAACAAACTATCATTACACATGGGCAAAACAGAGTCCATTCTCTTCGGTTCAAATAACAAACTCAGCAAGACCGACGGCTTCTCAGTTACAGTGGGTGACAATATTGTCACAAGGAAAGACGAAATTACCTACCTGGGTTCCATCCTAGAGGCAAATCTTTCCTGTGACAAAATGGCATCCAATGTAATAAAAAAAGTCAACCAACGAACTAGATTCTTGTACCGGATCTCCTCTCTGGTAAACAAGAATACCCTGAAGACTCTGGCAGGAGCACTCATTCAAGGGTACTATGACTATGCGTGCACCTCATGGTACCAAAGCACCTCAAAGGCGCTTAAAACAAAATTACAAACATCACAAAACAAACTGGTCAGACTACTACTTGACCTGAACCCCAGAACCCACCTCACCCCTGCCCACTTTGCCAACCTAGGATGGCTTAGAGTAGACGACAGAGTACAGCAACTTGCAATGGGCCTGGTCTACAAGATACACTATACGACCGGGGTGCCCATGTACATGTCAAAATACTTCCCAAAGGTCAGTGAATACCACAACCACTACACCAGAGGAAGCTCAACAAATCATGTTAAACCCAGATTCGGCTCAAACAAGGGACTAAACACGTTTCGCAATTATGCCACAACAATGTGGAACGCCCTACCCAAAGCTGTAAAGGAATGTGAATCCCTGCCCACATTCAAAACCGCCCTTAAAGAGCACCTACGGGAGGCTGCAATTCGAAACTGGCCACCGTAAATGCCCAAAACCCCCACCACCTCCTAATAGACAGTCTCCTCCCCACCGCATGTATATATTCCCTCCCCGCCGTATGTATATTTCCCTCCCACCCACCCACCCCCTCCTAATGTACAGTCCCCTCCCCATCATATGTATATACTCTGTCAGGATCTAGGGGTAACAGTACTGTATATTTGAATACCGCCTATGTCACAAATGTATCAGTACCAAATACCTATATGTCCCTATGCCATAAATGTCATGTATGTTGTGTATGTCATAAATGTCTATATGAATTGAAAATGGGGGACCCTGATGGAAACAAGACAAACGTCTTTCTCAGGTCTGCATCCCCTTAACAATTGTATGTATTGAGCCGTACTGTATTGTACCCATTCTGCAATCTGTTAAATAAAGTTTTCATTCATTCATTCACATTCTTGCACTCCTCCGCTGTTAGAAAGCAACACGCCTCCGGCTCACCGCAAGGCAGGGCAATGAAAGGCTGCATGGGGGACTGAAGGAGGAGGGGGCTCCGCTCCGGGGCAGACTAAACGAGAAGCGTATGAATGAATGAACATTTTATTTAACAGATTGCAGAATGGGGTACAATACAGTACGGCTCAATACACACAATTGTTAAGGGGATGCAGACCAGAGAAAGACTTTCGTCTTGTTTACATCAGGGTCCCCCCCATTTTCATTTCCTAGTGGTCCAATCCTAGCTATCCTATCCAAACAAGTCACGCTGTACTTTATTATCAGGGCCGCTGGGCTCGCGACCCCCCGTTCACTGCCACACGACAGAGAAGGTTAACCCTTTACTATCACCGTCGGTTGTGTGATAGTAAAGAGTTAACCTTCTGTCGTGTGGCAGTGAAAGGGTTAACCGGCTGTCGTCGTGTGGCAGTGAAAGGGTTAACCTGTGTATTTTGTGACCCCCTTAAATGCAACAAAACGACTGGAATCCAGAGTGACTTTAATGCCGGGCAGTCCTGAACTAGCAGCGGTGTGTTTACTCTGTATCGTCCTTGGAGAGAGAGAACACTACTCGCCGTGGAGAGAAAACAAAAATGCACCCGGCAGCGGTCACTCACTGGTGTCCCTCCGCGCATTCCACAGGCTGGTGGTACAATAAAATAGTACTGTTGTCTAGTAAAAACAGCAACACTTGTGTAACAACAGGAGCACTTGCCTTTATCCTGTATGGTTTTTAAAAAAAAAGTTAACGGAAATGGAAGTATATTTATGGAAGAAGTATGGCAGTATATAGTGACACAGCAGCATACTTATTATAATGTTTATACTACACACTATATTTACGCCAGGAGCCCAAACACACCACCAACTCACAAGTGGAATACGGTGTTCATTTACTACTTCTAGTGGTGAGATAAAGTTAAGATTATCAAAAGACAAACAATTCCATGGAGGGCATCGTCGCCATCTGATAGGGCCATATACAGTATCCTCTAGCTCTAGTGATTACATTTTAAATCCATATTTAACTCTGTAACCTAGTTTATTAGCCTCGCCTTTTGTGTCATAAACATAAAACAATATAGAATATACTTTATGTTTATGACACAAAGGCGAGGCTAATAAACTAGGTTACAGAGTTAAATATGGATTTAGAGCTAGAGGATACTGTATATGGCCCTATCGGTCTAGATGGCGATGATGCCATAATAATAATAATAATAATAATAATAATAATAATAATAATAATAATAATAATAATAATAATAATAATAATAATAATAATAATAATAATAATAATAATAATAAATAATAATAATAATAATGGTAATAATGGTAATAATAATAATGGTGTTTCTCTAGTCAGTTGAATGGGCATCTCTCTCTCTCTACCGCCACCAGAAAAGTTTAGCGTATGAATGACGAAATAGCGATTGCTGGCGGAAAGGTGTTCCGGCCTGGTGGGGGGATCTGGCCACCGCTGCTCTGCCAGAGGAAGAAGAGGGGGAGGTAAGTAACTCGGGGGAAGAAGAAAGAGACAAAGTTGTTGAACGTGCTCGCGCTAAGGAGGCTCGCGCTGCTAAAGGATCTTTATTATTTATCTCTCGCGCCTCGTGAAACTTCCGCCGTCGGGCAGAGAGAATGTAACCGCAGCGGGGCGCGTGCTTCTTCTTCCAGACCCACTCCGACCAGACTTGTGCTTATTCCTTCTTCTTCTTCTTCTTCTTCTCCTCCAGAGTCAAATATATCATTCATTTGAAAACGGGTTTGAAAGAGAGAGAGAGCGGAGGATCCGGGGTGCCGTGTGCGTGTTTTTTTTCGCCGTGTGAACCTGTTGGATAAAACACGTTATTGTTGCCCCTTTTCTGAACCCTTTCGTCGGGAGATGAGAGGCATAGTTTGGATTAATAACCGACTATCTAACAGAAAGGGATTCATTGCCCCCCGTCTCTACACACGACCCACGACGAGCCCAACAATAAGACGTGCTTTCTATCAAGTTTCCCCCCCACATTGTCCCTAAAAAGTCCAGCTAAGGGACAACCGACGACTCCAGAAACCCACCAAATATCAACCCAAACTCACTGAAGAACAACTAAAAAAAACAAGGTTAGAGGACTTAAATTGCGAGCCAGCCGCCTGGGAGTCTCCCCGTGTCCCGCTATCTCGGTGATCATGAACCGTTCACCGACACAGAAGCTGCAGGTGTGGAGCGTCGTGACGGTCCCAAATGGAGACTGTCTACAACCATAGGCCGTTCAGGGTTCTTCTGGATATATGTCCCTCTCTGTTTCTTCTCGTTGCTTCGTTGGATTGAGCTGAACCACCATTGTTGGAACAATCCAATGGATTCGCCTTCACCTCTGCCTGCTGTTCCTTGTGGAGTTTCCACAGTAGGACATACGGGATGACTCACGAGAACTTTTTAGTCAAGTAACCCACCCTGCGGAATGTCTTAACCGTTTTATTTATCTGTTTAGTATTTATTGTGCACATAGCCTAGGTCATATTAGCTTTTTGATTCATTCTTCATTAGTTGTTGGAGAATAGGCCAGTTTGTTTTTGTCTTACCGCAGCCTTTAGTTGCTGCCATTTCAACTGCTGTATAGTGGAAGCTATTCTGTAGATGTACATCTACCGTTTTACTTTGTCCTCACTTGTATTTATTGAGTACGCTTTGAGTTGCAACGCAACAGGGTAACTCTTAATTCCCTAAAACTTGATTTAATTTAGACGGGTACCGATAATACTTGACCATGGACCGACCGATAAGCAAGTTATTGGAGAAGTTGAAGCTGACTGACTCTAGCAGTGTGAAATTCAACAGTTCGAAGAAGAAAAACGACTCTGCCAACAACAGTAACAACAGCAACGGCAATGCTGGCGTCTCTGGAGGCAGTGGTGTACCACCGGGTCCTGCGACTGCATCACCCTCCAGGCCCGGCCAGTTCTCGCTTGCCAACGTAACCACAACCGGGGGGGGAGGAGGAGGGTTGGGAGTGTCCTCCACCCAGCTCACCCATTCTCCAAGCCCACCCTCCTCCACAGTGGGCCCTGTATCTACAGACGCCGAACAGCAGCTCCACCTGTCGACCGTGGCCCCGCTGAGGCGTCGCTCCCCCCAGCAGCGTGCATCCTGCTACCTGGGCGAGGGGGTGGACTCCCACCTGAGGCGTGAGTCGGGCTTGGGTCCAGAGTGTGACCTCGGGGGGATGTTCGGCTCCAAAGCCTCCCTGAACCAGCGCCGCTACTCCCTGGAGCTCCAGCAGCTGGTCCGACGGCAGCAGCTCCTCGCGCAGCCCCCGCCGTACCCCACCGGGTACGGGTCGGCTCAGCGGATGGGCAGCGGGGGCGGCGGCCTGGCCGAAGCGGGTTACCTCCCCGAGCCGGAGAGGCACAAGCGCCTCTCGCTCCAGGAGGCTCTGTTCTACAAACGCCTGAGCACGGGATGCGAGCTGTGGGAGAGCACGAGGCCCGCGTCCCTCTCGCATCCACCCCACCGGCCCTCCGACTTGAGCGGAGGAGGTGGCTTCTTCTACCCCCCCGGGCCCACCCTGAGCCCCTGCTCCTCCTTCAGCCTCCAGGAGTCTGTGCTGGTCAGCCCCAGGTCCAGCTTCGCCTCCAGCACGGCCAGCGGGGGCGGCGGAGGGAGCCCCATGGGGAGCCGCTGCAGCAGCAACCGAACCAGCGGCATCAGCTTGGGCTACGACACCCGCTACTCTGCCTCAGGAGGCCTGCCTCCACAGCAGCAGTTCCCCTCCCCGCCGGGAGGGAGCTCCGCCGGCGGGTACGGAGGGCCGGGCAGGGCCGGGGCGCCTTCCGTCGAGGCCTGGACTCACTATCTGGACGGCGGGTTGCCGCCGGGGGCCCAGGACACCCGCCACTCCTACCCGCCCGCGGTAGGGAGTCCGGCGGCGGCGTGCTACCGGGCCGGTCCTGAGTGGTGGGGGGAGCCAGGAGCCAGAGGGGAGGAGGCGGGGGAGCGGGCCCGCTACTCTGACCTGCCGGGGACCCGATACCAAGAGGAGCTGACCCGGCTGCTACTGAGAGATGGGGTGCTGGAAGGGGAGGGGCTTCTGGGGGGCCTGATGCTCAAAGAGCAGTCTCCTCCGGTCAAAGCCCTCTCCATGGCAACGGCGACGCTCGTCTCTGCTGGGGTGCCGGCCAAATCCCTGGAGGATCCCGGAGTCGGCGCAGGCCGAGAGGGCACGGAAAACCGCCAGGAGTTCTTTGGTGAGAGAAATAAACTGCCCTTTTGTTTTTTTACATGATGACTGTGGACCTGAACACATAGTTCATGTAGACGACGCAGGACTTCCATGTTAGTCCTCTCTCTCAGCCACTGGTGTCACTTTAATCTCCCCCTTAATCTGTTATTATTGTCTCCTTCACTGTCTGGTGCCAGATCACAGGTTTCCCCTAAATTAAAGGGTTGTATGGATGGATGGATAGACAGATTGATAGTTGAAAGAGTGAATGGATGGATTGTACCTCAAAGCCTGCAGAGACTTGCAGGGTTGTAGTAGCAGACGAACATAAAGGAGGAAAAACAGCGTCCCCCAGAAACCGATCCAGACAAGTAGAGAGAGGGGAGAGAGAGTGTGTGTGTGTGTGTGTGTGAGAGGGAGAGAAGGGGGAGTAGGGGGAGTATGTGTGTGTGAGAGGGAGAGTATGTGAAGGAGAGACTAAAAAGTACACATTCTACACACAAAAAACAGGCAAGGGACATTTAAACAAGATTTTAAGGGACATTAACCTGTCTGTTACATTTGTGCTCAACTGACCAGACAGTGAGACACACACACACACCTGTAGACTATATTGCATGCAGCCAAAGACAGGCTGAGGTTTGAGAAAGATATACAGTGCAGCATGTACAGGGGGGGCAGTGTAGTCAATCTACACACACACACACACACACACAGTGAACCGCTCAATACAGGCCGAAATTACATGTTCCATATAACCACGGCTCCAACCATTAGCATGACTCACACAAGATTAGAGCCCTCTGTGTGTGTGTACGTACACGTGTGCACGCATTTGTGTGTCGTAGGCTATTAGTGTGCTACCGTGGCTGGATGTGTGTGTTTTCTTTCTCTGTTGCAGGGTGTGTTTGGGCATAATAACGCTGTGTGTTTCTGTGGGCGTGAGTCATGCGTGTGCTAGTGCGTGTGTGACACTGCCTTGGCGTGTGCAGGGGAGGGTGTGCTGTAGCCTGTTTTTCTGCTCAGGTATGCGTGCCCCGAGGGAACATCCAATACTGTACTCCTCACAGCCATTAGACAGGCTTCACTGGCTCTGGGCTGTGAAGAGAGACGCTTCAGAGATCAAACCACCACACGGACCACCTTCTAGCTGCGAGGCCCAACAGAGTATCGAATGACTCCCCTTTTAACCGGATGGGCAAAACCTAAGACAAGACAAACACTGTACTCTTTAAAAAAAATAAGTGACTCTCTGTAAAGTTGGGATGCACGCGATTTAGGAGTCTGGAGGTCAATTATTAGATTAGATTTAAATTAATTGTCGTCATATAAAGTACAGTACAATGAAAATGAGTTTGTCATCCAACCAGAGTGCAGATGTAACGGTGAAGTACAATAGTAATATACAATGTACCGGTGATTAAACTGGGTTTACTATATAAATTAGTAGTACTACTGAGTATAGTGCTAATCGGATACATTATTATGTATTAGCTATTCTGTATTTGCTCAAACTGATTATTCTGTGCTAATATATATATATATATATATATATATATATATATATATATATATATATTATTTTTTTTACTGGACATGAACAGTGTTGATATCATTAAGATTAAACACAGTCCACTTAATTGTTAAGGGGACACTAAACTAAAGAGTGCTGATTTATTTTGCACATAATCTCGTGCTCGTCCAAAAACTCTGTTTTGCACACATTCATTTAGTTTGACAAGAGTAGGTGAGTTTGAGTATGGCCAGTGGCCACCAGTGATGTCATTGGGGACATTGAATCCTTGTGTTGTGTTAATTATAGTTCAATTAAATGATAAGGTAGCAGTCCCCATAAGACAAGGTATTGCTATTTTTTCATCTACACATCATTGAATTGAGCTGTAATTAACAAACGCAAGGATTCAATGTCCCAGATGACATTACTGGTGGTCATATCCAAACTCATTAACTCTCAATAACTGTCAAACTAAATGAATGTGTGCAAAACTGTTGAGAGTATTGTGTGAGATTATGTGCAAAATAAATCGGCATTGTTTTTTGGTGAAGTACCCCTTTAAGTTTAAACATTTAATTAGATTTGTTGGCTAATACGTGTTATGATTGTGGAACATGTCTTCCTTTCCATTAGTTATATAACATTTTTAGACAAAAAAGGACAAATCACCTTATAGAAGTCGAGGCACGAGTGTGAAGCTCTCAAACAGCTCATTATTCATGCAATCCTACTATACAACCTTTTCCATTATTTTCCATGACATAATTTGCCATATTTATAAATACTGTTAATGGGCAACAGTAAAGATGAACTGTATAGCTCATGCACTTTACCGTTACCTTGCCCTCTGGTTAGACGCTAACCTCTTTTCGTTGTACTGTACCAGTTCTCCATTGCCTCACATTTAGAACAAAGCAACAACCCTTTATTACCAGCCTATAGTCCTGTATCCTGTCGACGTTCTCCCTCCTCCTTTTAACGCAGTTGCAGAGACTATAGTACATGTGAGCGACCGGGCCGGCGTGTGTAAACTGGGGGTTTAACCGTGTGAAAATCCCCTGGGTGGTGTGAACGAGAGGGTTTACAAGTGTTGACACTCCGCGCCGGGGGTTGGATTTCAGACACGTCCTCCAGGAATGCCTTGTAAACGAGGAGTCGGAGCCCGGTGACCGATTAGTCAGATTTGGACTAAAAATGCCTGTTTGCTTTGTTGTGTGTTTCCCATTGTGTCTCTGCAGGGACTTGTGTAAAGTGTGGGAAAGGTGTGTATGGGGCGGATAACGCCTGTCAGGCCCTGGACAACCTCTATCACACACGCTGCTTCACCTGTGTGTCCTGTGGTGAGTTGAGTTTATTTTTATCTTTTATTATTCTTTTATTTTTTAAAACAGTGGTAGCGTGACTTTAAATCCCTTGAGTTTGCTCTGAACAGGGTAAATCTGCATTTTGCTACAATGTCCTCTAGCTCATGGAATGAACTCCAACAGACTCCTTAAAGCTTGAGATTCTCCCCTCTGTTGCAGAGTTTAAAACCTTGATCTCCAACCTTTGTTCTCAAGCTGCTCTAAAACTGGATGTTCCCTATATTGAGAACTGAATTGGGAAAAAGGGCTTTTAAATATGCTGCTCCAGTCCTTCATCCTGGAACAAGATACAGGAGGACCTACAATTACCAGGACTGGTCACCCTCGGAGAATTGAAAGCCATTTTAAAATCCTACGAAGTCAGTTCCCTCGGACACTAGGGTGGGAATCGCCAGAGACCTCACGATACGATACTATCGCGATACTTGCGTCACGATACGATAGTATCGCGATACTAAATATTTCAATACGCTGAGTATTGCGGATATATATATATATATATATATATTTTTTTTTTGATCAAATTTAATTTATTACCTTTTTTCAACTGCAAAGTAAAACTGTCAACATGTTTTATCTAATAAAATAAATTTCAGTCTGTTGAGTTCATCTCACTTCAATCATTTTTATTGCAGAACATGGTATTTTCTCAAGCAGACAGATGTAAACACTGTAATCTGTGTTGCATGTACCTGACAAACTGAACTGTTTGTATTACAGTCATATTCCAACTTAACTGAATGCATGTGTGTGTGTGGACTACTGTACTATTACAGGTATTGAAATGAACAATGCAACTTCCTTATAAAAAAAAATATATTTTATTTTTATGAATAATTAAATATCGATACTTGGCGTCCCTGTATTGATACAGTATCGCCACACAAAGTATTGTGATACTACTACGTATCGATTTTTTCCCCCACCCTGTTTGATAACTTGCCTGTTTGCCTGAAATTGGAGCTTGCTGTGAATGTTTTATCTGTATTTTATTGTGATGTTCTTTTTTTATGTTGAAACTTTCTGCTGCCTTGCTTGGCCAGATCGCTCTTGAAAAAGAG
The DNA here is from genome assembly GCF_963971535.1 of Notolepis coatsorum. Lineage (NCBI taxonomy): Eukaryota > Metazoa > Chordata > Actinopteri > Aulopiformes > Paralepididae > Notolepis > Notolepis coatsorum. The sequence goes on along the minus strand of NC_140168.1, from coordinate 181,287,640 downwards.
ATTTTAATCTCAATGATGCTTATCTGGTTAAATAAAGGATTTGATTGATTGATTTGTCAATCAAGTTGTATGTGTTTTAATTGATTGTTATCCTTACTTGTCTTATTGTTATGATTTTATATGCTGTGTGATTTTATATGCCTCTTTTTGCTTAACTCTATGTACACTCGACGTGACTGTAAATGAGGGAAACCTCAGTTGCCTTTCGAGTTTAAAAATGAAAGTTGAAATGAAATATGTACAGCTATACTGTCCACATTTATATACATTATATATTTACCGAATAATATACATATCTGTCCACATAAAATCCTCATAGTACGTATACACCTAGGGCTGGGCGATATGGAAAAAAATCATATCGCGATAACGATATGATAATTTTATTTTATTTCTCGATATCGATAATTATCGAATTGTTATAAGTATAAAACATTTTTTTTTTTTTTTTTTTATAAACAACAGATGTATGTTTATTTTGCAGCAATTCTTTGTCATTGCCACCATCTTTAGTGTTACATCCCCTCACACTCCAGTTCTCAGGCTGCAGCTGGTTTAAAAGCTAAAGTAAACCGGCTTCTCTGCTGGCTGTGGCTCCAGAGGAGTTGAACAGTTCTGGCTCTGCTAGTTTATTTTCGATCTTTTGGCGCTTTTTTGGTGGACAAACCACCGCACATGTGCACTGTGACTCGTGACTGGAGTCTAGTTCTGCTAGCACACATAGCCTACTGTGTACAGACGGTTTCAAAATGTATTTTAAATTAGAAAGCAAACAAAATAAATGGACAAGAGAAAAAGAAATCTGAATTTGGTCAGTATTGTCATTTGGACAAGCAAAGCCATTACTTTAAGTTGCAGGCAAGAAAGACAAGTCTGTCCACTGTCTCTAGTTTTAAAACTGCCCTGTTGCAGGTAAAAAAAAAAAAAACGATTTTTCGATTTCTTTTTAATTTCGATATTCGATATCGATTATTAAAATATATCGCGATATTTATCGTTATCGTTATATCGCCCAGCCCTATATACACCTGCATTTAACCCATATAACTCTGTATGATATATATTTATTCTTACTGTATACATATCTATCCACCTGTCTGTACATACCTGCACATAATCCTTTTACATATCTGTAGATAATGTCTATTGTCTATACATATCCCTTACCTACTCCTACTAGTTACGCTGCTGACCAATATGACTACGACCATACTGTCTTTATACCTGTATCACTGTACATATTAATACATATTAATCTGATTAGCACTATACTCGGTATTACTAATATATATATTTTATACCCAGTTTAATCACCTGTAAATTGTATATTACTATTGCACTTTACTGTTACATTTGCAATCTGGTTGGATGCCAAACTTTTCGTTGTACTGTACTTGTGCTGTATGATAACTAATACATTTTAATCTAATACAATATGACTAGAAGTACAAGTAAAATGTACTATGGAACATACAGCTATTGTAATGAAGTAAATCTAATCTTAAAGGGGGGGACGGGATGCCACCAGCGTTCACACATTTGTTATTCCTGGACAGTTTAATCAATATGATGATTGATTTGAACACGCGCCGCTCTCCTAAAGCTCGAACACCAGACAGAAATCCTTGCATTTGTAATGTCACCATCTGGAGCTCCCCGTAGACTATCAATGGTAAACAGACTGCATTTATATAGCAGCTTTTATCCAAAGCGCTTTACAACCTATGCCTCACATCCACCCGTTCACTCGCACACCGATGGCGGAGGCAGCCATGCAAGGCGCCGACCTGCTCATCGGGAGAAGTTGGGGGGTTAAGTATTGCTCATGGACACTTCGACACGCTGCCTGGAATCGAACCGGGAACCTTCTGATTACCAGATGACTAGCTCTATCTACCTCCTGAGCCACCGGGACATTGACTTTTCAGGCTGTAAAGCTCTGTGTGTAAAGCTCTCTGTGTGTAAAGCTCTCTGTGTGTAAAGCTCTGTGTGTAAAGCTCTGTGTGTAAAGCTCTGTGTGTAAAGCTCTCTGTGTAAAGCTCTGTGTGTAAAGCTCTGTGTAAAGCTCTGTGTGTAAAGCTCTGTGTAAAGCTCTGTGTGTAAAGCTCTGTGTGTAAAGCTCTGTGTGTAAAGCTCTCTGTGTGTAAAGCTCTGTGTGTAAAGCTATGTGTGTAAAGATCTGTGTAAAGCAGGGCGGCTAGGTGGTGTAGTGGGCAAGGCACTCGCCACCAATGTGGAAACGCTGGGTTCGCGTGTTCGAATCCAGCTCTCCACATTGTTTTCAGTTTAGCTGGTCGTCCGCAGTAATACACATTGGCCGTATTACGGGGAGGGAAACTGAAGGGTGGGGATCGGGCGTTGTGGACCGCGTCTCCTACAGGTCGGTTGGTGCGCCTGCGCAGTAGAATCAGGAAGTGTCGGGGGCAGCGTGAGCCTCCCACGCGTTACTCCTCGCCACTGAGAGGTCGAGCTGCGCAGGTGAAAAGATGCGACTGCTGTTACCTCAAGTACCGGAGGGGACTTGTGCTATGTATGACTTAGTCCACATTGCAGCCGGCTTGTGGGAGGCAAGAAACAGCGTTCATGACAGGGGAGGGTTGAATTGGATGATACGAAATTGGGATGGGAGAAAATATAGAAAATGGGAGAAAAAGTGGATCAAAAAAAAAAAGATCTGTGTAAAGCTCTGTGTGTAAAGCTCCGTGTGTAAAGATCTGTGTAAAGCTCTGTGTGTAAAGCTCTGTGTGTAAAGATATGTGTAAAGCTCTGTGTGTAAAGCTCTGTGTGTAACACCCCTTCCTGACAGGCAGCGACGCGAGCGAGCGTGATTGCGAAAATGATTAAAATGTATTCGTTTCAATCAGACTATCCTGACCTGCCGCGAGCGACAGCGAACTGAGTAGCGATGTTGTCCACCCCTCAGATATTCGCTCGCTGTGTCTCTAGTTGAGCGATTACGCGGCCGAGTCCCGCCCCTAAACACTTTTCATTGGTCAAGAATCGCAGGCTGCTTTGCCCCCCCCCCCCCCACGTGTGCTTCCAGGTAACACACACACACACAGACACACTCGGACACGCGCCGCCTCATATCAGGACAGTGTCGCGCGCGATTTCGTCTCCAGTTCGCTCGCTCGCTGCCTGTCAGGAACCGGTGTAAAGCTCTGTGTGTGTAAAGATCTGTGTAAAGCTCTGCGTGTAAAGCTCTCTGTGTGTAAAGCTCTGTGTGTAAAGCTGTGTGTAAAGCTCTGTGTAAAGCTCTGTGTGTAAAGATCTGTGTAAAGCTATGTGTGTGTAAAGCTCTGTGTGTAAAGATCTGTGTAAAGCTCTCTGTTATAAAGCTCTGTGTGTAAAGCTCTCTGTGTAAATCTGAACAAATGAGGTTTAAATTCAGACCCATGCATTTCTCTCGCAGCACTAGAATACAAACCTCATTTGAGTGCGAGAAGAAACTCGACCTGACATTTCATGGCTCTAGTGTCGGTGCCCCAGATGAGATCCCAAAGGAGTTCTGGTTTTAGTAGTGAGCAACTGCCCCGGGGCACAGAAGAGCCCAAATGGGTTAACAACACGGGTGGCGTTCCCCTTTGTGATGCAGGGAATAGCGTTTGAATGCTGATCTTTCTATCAGGGTGACCAGAACTCCGGTCGTTAGGGCTGGGAATCACCAGAGGCCCCGTGATACTAGGGTCACAATATTCCGATTTATTGCACCCCTTTTCAACAGCAACAGATGTCCCCAATGGGAAACTTTGTCAACATCTGCAAGAAAAATATATATAAATCATCTGTTTTTTTTTTTTTTTACGATTTTTTTTTTGGCGTTTTATCGCTTTATTTCTACTGGGCAGTCCAGTAGGGAGAGACAGAGGAGGAATGGGAGACAGAGTGGGGGGAAGACATTCGGCAAATAACGACTGGTTCGGGAGGCCTGTACGTTAATGCCAAGCAAGCAGTGCAAAAATGCTTCCGCATTCGTCACCGCACGCTAGTGCGGTAAAGCGCCCTTCTTTTCAGACAAATGCTACCGTGCGTGCACCGGCGGCGGCGTGCTCGCTCAGGTGCGTGCGTGCGCCGGCGTGCTCGCGCGAGGTGCCCGCGCATGCGCATGAGATCCCGCCTTGAGCGGAGCTCAATATATATAAGTCACCGCCCCTTATTCAGTATCTACCAATAGCTCAATTGGCAAGGACACATGGCTGTGGATCCTATGGCTTGTTTGCTGGCGAGTTCGAATCCCATCGAAAATATTTTTTAACGTGATTTTTTTTTTAACGTGTATTATTTCGCCGGTTAAGGTTATTTCGCCGGTTAAGGTTAGGCATGGTTAAGGTTAAGGTTAAGGTTAGCCATTGTTTCGGAGTTGGTTAAGGTTAGAACGGTTAAGTTTAGGCGCTGTTAAGGAGCTGGTTAAGGTTAGAGTTTGTCAAAGAGAATGGCAATATAATTTCTATGGTTAAGGTTAGGCATGGTTTCGGAGTTGGTTAAGGTTAGAACGGTTAAGTTTAGGCGTTGTTAAGGAGCTGGTTAAGGTTAGAGTTTGTCAAAGAGAATGGCAATAGACAGCCTATTTCCGCGCGACCTGGGCGCTGGGCGGCGGAAAATGAAAGGCGCATTACTGCATGCCACTAAGGTAAATTTTTGCACTGCTTGCTTGGCATAAAGCTACACGCGTTCGGGAGTCGAACCCGGGTCGGCCGTGTCGCCACTGATCCTATGTGGTTCGCCACTGGGGCGCGTTCACCTCACGCCAATAATTTTGTTGCCGCAAAACGGGATTGTCAAAAGAAAGTATGTATATATAAAATATCAATATAATATTGGTCATTAGCTTTCTTTTGTTGTTTTTACCATGAATGCTTAGTCTCCCCCTCCCCATGAATGTGTGAGTGAATGGGTAAAAATGTGAGGAACTAATTGTAAAGCGCTTTGGATAAAAGCTGCTATATAAATGCAGCGATTTACCATTTATATATGAGTCATAATCCATCAGCGGGTAGCTTGGCTTCATGGTCGGCTGATTTCAGACTGTGACATCACCCACGTCTCTCTCTCTCCCTCTCCACCTCGCTCCCCAGGACGCACCCTGAGAAACAAGGACTTCTACAATGTCAGTGGTTCTGCGTACTGTAAAGAGGATTATATGGTAAGACTTGAGGTCAACGCCCAAAAAAAGGTCGTCATTTTCTCCGTCACACTCACACACTCAAGGGACTCTTGGTGTTAGGGTGAATTGCCATAATAATCGGGTGCCTCTCTCTGTGTGTGTCTCTCTTTCTGTTTCCCTCTCCTCTCTCTCAGTTCTCAGGATTCCAGGCTGCTGCTGAGAAATGTAGTGTTTGTGGCCACCTCATCCTGGAACAGGTGTGTATGTATGTATGTATGTACACACGCATACATATGCATCACAAATGACACTTAATACTTTCAATTTATTTTGTGCAAGTGTGTTAGATACAAGTTTGTTAAACTCACTCCCCAGAAATGCTGCCCTTTGACGTCCTAAAGTCAAGTCATGCTTTTGAGTTGTTTATTTTATCTCGAACAATCAACCATATAAAAAACACAATAAAAAGGATAAACTAAAGAAACAAATTTAAAATGAAATCTTACATTCTTCATTAAATGATAAACAAATGAGTTCGAGGAGCAGAAGGAAGCAAATGCTTATCTAGTCTTGCCCCTTTCTCACAATATCATATATAAAACAAGATCTCTTACAAACTTAAAATAACAAACAAAATAAACACCAATCAAAAATAAAACAATTTAGTAGAAAGAAAAACGATATATAAAATAAAAAACGTAGAGCTAGTTTTTGTCATCGATGAGTTTTCCTATAGCTGTTTCTGAACTGTACAATGTTCTTGCTCATTTTAGTTTCTTCATCTAAGCCATTCCACAGGATTACATCACAAACTGAAATACACAAACCTTTAAGAGTAGTGCTAGGGTTGTTTTAAATTATAATTCCTTATCATGTTTTCCCTTTCGATCCCTAAAGTTTTAGTATTTCTTGCTTTGAACATAATTTGTGCTGTTCTAAATTTCACTATGTCCATAAATGTCAATGTTTGTGTCTTTAAAAATAAATGATTGGTATGCTCACGATACCCAACATGATTTACTATTCGTATTGCTTTTTTTTTTGCAGTGTACATACCTTCTGTAGGGTGCTCTTATAGGTATTTCCCCAAACTTCCACACGGTACATTAAATATGGCAATATAAGTGCGCAATACAGATACCTTTTTGATCAAGTTTAAAGGAACACGCCAACATTATGGGAAATGCACTTAGTCTCCTCCAGAGTCAGACGAGAAGATGGATACCTCTGTGTTCCAGGAGAAAGCTAGCCTAGCTTGGCACAAATTAATGGAAGCAGATACGGATCAGGTAGCCTAGCTTAAAACTCGGGGGAGATGTTTTTGGCCAACAGCTAGGCTAGCTCATCCGTATCCGCTTCCATTAATTTGTGCCAAGCTAGCCTTTGTCTTCATGTGCGCGCTTGTGTAGTACATGGTGGTTGAGTCTAAGATAAGATACTCCTTTATTGATCCCCATGGGGCAATACAATTATAGTACAGTAGGAAAGTAAAAAATAAACTGTGTAAACATTATAAATAACTCGGAATATGATAAAGTAAACGGCTGCAGATGAGGGTATATATATTATATATATATTATACGTTAACACTTAGAAATAATCTGAATATATACTATGTACAGTATACACAAGGTATTAAACGGCCTGTTTGTGCTGCTTAGATCCTGCAGGCCATGGGGAACTCCTACCACCCCGGGTGCTTCCGCTGTGTGGTGTGCTCCAAGGCTCTGGACGGGGTACCCTTCACCGTGGACCAGCACAGCAACATCTACTGCGTGACCGACTATAACAAGTGAGTGAAGGGGAAATCTACTTCTTCTACAGGCCTTTCTCTTTTGTGGGGGTGGGGGGATTTTGTTTCTGTTCAGTTGTATCGACATCAAAACGAAGACATTAAGATTAGATTAGACTGAGGGCGGCTGATTGGCGCAGTGGGCAAGGCGCTCGCCTCTAACGCAGGAGACGCTGGGTTCGAGCCCAGCTCTCGGCGTTGCTACCGGCTGGCCGGTCGTTCATACTAACACAATTGGCAAGTGTTAGAGGGTGGGAAAGCCGGTGGGTGGGGATTTGACGTTGTGGACAGCTACTTTTACAGGTCGGTTTGGTGACGCCGGTGCGACGGAAGCAGGAAGTGACGGGGGCAGCGTGAGCCTCCCACGTGTTACTCCTCGCCACTGAGAGCTCGAGCTGCTGCGGTGAAAAGATGCGACAGGCTGCTTCCTCGTCTACCGGAGGGGACATGTGATCCAAGGCTTCTGTCCTCACTACAGCCGACCAGTGGGAGGCATAGTCTAGCAACGTCAAGACAGGGGAGGGAGGAATTGGACAATACAAAAATTGGGATGGGAGAAAAATAGAAAATGGGGAGAAAAAGTGGATAAAAAATAAATAAAGATTAGACTGGACTTTGAAGTAGGGCTGTACGGTATGGTCTCAAATTTATATCACAGTATAATTTGAAGCATAGACGGTAACGGTATATATCACAGTATATTAACTTATCTTTAAATGTCTATATAAATGCTTCTGAAGGGGTAAAACACTGGTATGGCAGCTATTGCTGTACTCTTGTATTACTAGGACATATTTCACATAGTACAGAGGTATTTTAAGAACATTTATTGTGCAAAACTGCAATAGAAAAATACAAAACCTTTTCTCAAGTGTCTGCGGGCAGGTAATGTCTTTAAAGCCCTTTCGATCGACAGTTTGAAAAGGAATCATGTCCTTACACAAGTAAACAGTGTTTACAGTGTTACTGTAATGCTTTCATGCTTGTTTGAATTTTGGGCAGATAAAAACATACAGCAAGAACTGGACAATACCCACAAAAACTATATTTATGGGCAATTTGGCGAGTTCAGACCTCAATCAAACAAGCATGTTGAGCCTCACGGCTCAGTGGATGATAAACTTCGAGATGAAGCCTTGTTACAAGCCCCTGGCTCGCATTAGGTAGTATGTATTTCTATATACATTGGTTTCTTGTTCGAATGCATTTATTTCTATAGACTGATGTATTTTTCTGCCACGAAAAATGGAGCCTCTAATAATTGCCCAAAACGTAAGCTGTAAAAGATAAGCTAAAACGCTACAAAGCCACTTATTCTGAGATGATAATTCATGTATCTGGATAACCAATGCAGGGATTTTGTTGAGGCCGGTAGCGTTATTTCGGGAAATTGATATCTATAGTCTGGTGTAGTTTTCATCCACGAAAAATGGAGGCTGTAATAATTATTATTGCTCGAGAGTCTCTATGAATAATAATAATTAGAGCCTTCATTTTTTGTGGATGAAAACTACACCAGACTATAGATACCAATTTCCCAGAAATAATGCTACTGGCCTTGACAAAATCAGTTCATTGGTTATTCAGATACAGATGAATTAGCATATTAGAATAACAAATAACGCATAAAAGACACACGCAACATCCAATTTGGTTTTTCTCCAGCGCGACCATCATGTCTTTCGTTATTGGCATGTCTAATAATGCAGTTATTAGAAAATGTGCGTGCACGGGTACAACAGATCAGTCAACAATGTCAAGCTAAAAAGTGAAGAAGATGAGGCTTCAATATCTTTTCCGTGGTTTGATGCAGTGGACTGCATAATCGGCCAAAACCAACCAGTGATCCCTCCGTTGTCCACAGTAATGTGGCCGGTTAGCCCATCCAAAGTGCCCGACGTTGTGACTAGTTGTGTTCAGCGGGACTATAGCGATCACGTATATATGCATATTATCTTTTACGTTGTTCATTATATATCATGTTTTGTCGAGAGGGAGGGAGGGGGCTGCTAGAGTGGAGCCTAACGTTAACTTGCTGAGGCTACATCAACATTTAACATTACATACGGTTTTAGTGCGACGTGGGCATTCAAGCCAAAGCATGTTAGACGATTGGATCCGTCGCATAGTTTACATTACACATAGAACCTGCGCGACTCGCGAGAGAAGTTGTCACACAGCCTTCAAACGCAGGGCGGAAGAGCTTGTTTGCTTCTAGAATTGAAGCTCTGTTCTGTGTGTGTCTATTATGAAATGACAATTGCGCGTTGACACACCCACTGTGCAAAGCCTCTGTGCTCCTAAATAACTTTCCAGTTCGCACATATCTATTATCTATATCTAATTCTATCTATTTTTAGGGGCAAATGCTAGTGAAATAGTTGCACTGTCGAGCCCTGGCTGTGGTTACGTGACGTCATTGCTATTTTAGAGCTGCTCTACCGGTTACGAGATAGTCAAAATCCATACCGTAGCGCAAATTCATACCGTTTATACCGTATACCATTTATACCGTCCACCCCTACTTTGAAGAAGTCTTTATTCGTAGTACACATTGCAACGTAGTCATGCAGCGACACACAAATGCGATGGGTGACTCATGGGAAACACACACATGCATCCCAAGGGCAGCCGAGAGCAGCCAAGTGCTCCTGTCCGTCTTCGTCAGTGACAGCGTTAGCGATCTGTTCTGCATGTTTTTCCATTGGGTTTCTCTTTTTCTGGAGGGGAAACCCTTGCGAGCACGGGGGGAGAACATGCAAACCCCACACAGAAAGGCCCGGGAGATACCCCAGCTGGGTACCCAGGACCTTCTTGCTGTGAGGAGACAGTGTTAACCACTACACCACCGCGCTGCATCTGTATCTGACATGCAATCTGTATCAAGTCCGACTGACGAGGAATGAAGAAAGTCCTCGCACTCTTATAAAACTCACATTAACCATTTGCTTGGAATCGTATATCTCTATTCAAGCGCTCCTTATTCATTTAGATATTTTTGGCGCCATCGCTCTCAAAACATTTTCTCAGAATTCTATCTTGTTATTCTGGTACATATGTTTCAAGTTTGCTTTTATTTGTCACATAGAAAGTACATGTACATTACAGTGAAATGCTTGGTTCTGTATGAGCCCATGAGAATGTGCTTCATACAGTAAAAAAAGTAAGTAAGAGGTCACAAAAAAATTTAAAGTCCCAACATTATACAATATACAAACTAAAGTACAACCTAATTACAATGAAGTAAAAATGCAGATAATGAGGTACAACATAACGACGTATGACATGCCAGTTAGGGCACCTTGTGTATACTGCACGTTTATATTTATTGTAACATATAGTCTAGAAAAATGAGAAATAAACTGTAATCAAAGAGGGTCTATAGACCCTCCTCTTTGATTAGGGTCTATAGACCCTCCTCTTTGATTACTGTTTATTTTTCTAATTTTTATATTCCGATCAAATTGTATTGCCTATATGACTGATGGCCTGGGGGAAGAAGCTGAGTCTGAGTCTCTCTGTTTTTGCTGCATGAATGCGGAGAACTTGCCTGACCGCAGCAGTTTGAACAGGCTGTTGTTGGGGTGATGAGTCCTTCATAATCCTACAGGCTATGGATCGGCACCTCCTGGTGTATAAGTCCTGTAGGGGTGGTAGAAAGAATCGAGCGTGGGAAATACGAGGACTGTCGCATGAAGGAAGGGATCCCCAAAACGTAAACTCTGATATAAATATACATTCGCTCCTGTGCTCCTCCCTTCTCAGGACTTTTGCTCCAAAGTGCGCCGCCTGTTTACAACCCATCCTACCTACTGAGGTAAGTGTGCGTGGGGTGAGAGATATTCAGATGGGAGGATGACTGTCTGGGTGAGAGATGTTCAGATGACTGTCTGGGTGAGAGATGTTCAGATGACTGTCTGGAGTGAGAGATGTTCAGATGACTGTCTGGAGTGAGAGATGTTCAGATGACTGTCTGGGTGAGAGATGTTCAGATGACTGTCTGGAGTGAGATGTTCAGATGACTGTCTGGGTGAGAGATGTTCAGATGACTGTCTGGGTGAGAGATGTTCAGATGACTGTCTGGGTGAGATGTTTAGATGGGAGGTGGTGACTGAGAAGCGTGTTCTCGATCAGGTGTTTGGTCAGCGGGTGTGTCTGCGCATGGCGAGCTTAAAACCTGATTGCGTTAATTAACCACATGCGTGTTGCCGACTGGTGTTAAAGGTGCTGTAAGTGGTGTTTATTTTGTTACAATAAGTCTACATGTTAAAATAATAGCTCTACATTCCAACAGCCATCACTGATAGATGTTTGGTCAGTTACTCTGTAGTAAATGGAATACATTTCCTGGTATCCTGTTCCCACTTTATCCAATCAGGAGAGAGAGATCTCCACACAGCAATTTTTTTTTTAAATAAGAATATTGTTAAGAAAATATGTGCTTGAAACTATTAAACTAATCTGCCAGTGCAGTAAGCAAATTTGGCTTGGCAAGATTTCTTGAAATAAGGGTTCTCGCCTGATTGGATACAGTCGGAATGTATTTTCCATTTCCTGCAGAGTGGATGGACTTGCGGGACCCATGTTACTGACCAAACACTCTGTATCAGTGACCGGGCAAGAGTGGCTCAGGAGGTAGAGCGGGTCGTCTGGTAATCAGAAGGTTCTCGTGTGATTCCGGCTCCTCCCGGCTGCATGTCGATGTGTCCTTGAGCAAGACACTTGACCCCCAACAGCAGGTTGGCACCTTGCATGGTTACCTCGTCGTCGATGTGTGGGTGAATGTGAGGCATAAGTTGTAAAGCGCTTTGGATAAAAGCGCTATATAAATAGTCCATGGCTGTGGGAATGTAGAGCTATTTCACTTATTTTAACCAAATAAATACCACTTACAGCACCTTTTAAAGGAACACGCCAACATTTTGGGAAATTAGCTTACCGTCTTCTCCAGAGAGACAAGAAGCTAGATACCAGTTTCCGCTCTGTGCGTTCAGTAGAAAGGCATATCTTCTCGACTCTGTCTGGAGAAGATAAGCTAATTTCCCAAAATGTTGGCTAAGTGTGAACCCTCTGCACCCGATTTGTCTGATCTTTGTTCTCGTTCTTTGTTTGCGTCTCAGGACAGCGAGGAGATCCTCAGAGTCGTGTCGATGAATAGAGACTATCACTTCGAGTGCTACCACTGCGAGGTCAGTACAGCAGTCACATAGGATCACAATAATGCACTCTTGCCTTTTTATTGACCCATGTTCCATGTGGAAAGGAATCCCAACCCGAGCATGACATAAGATCAAAAGTTCAAAAGTGTGAACGTGGTCAATGTTGAATCTGTTCCCGAATCAACGGCATAAGCACCGGGGACAACTTTGACGTTTTCACTACCACACTACCAAATGGTTAACCCTTTCACTGTGACAATACAGGTTAACCCTTTCACTACCACACTACAGAAGGTTAACCTTTCACTACCACACTACAGACGGTTAACAGTCTGTAGTGTGGTAGTGAAAGGGTTAACCAATTTTCTCTCTTTTGGGAACTAAACATGTTAATGATGATGGATCAGTGGCTACTGGCCATTCAAAGCTAATGAGTTCTGGAATTCAAGAAAATATTACCAAAGAAATTCAGTACAATGAAAATCGTGTTTTTCAATAGTGTTGCATTTATGTTGACGTAAAAATGACCCAAAATGTTAGAACTGCTGTTACAAAAAATGATGACTAAAGACTGCGATGCAGACGATTCTGCAATCGATGTAGTGACCGAACATAATTGATTATTATAGCCTACTAACGTTGTGTGACTTTAAGCACATAGCGCACATTTACGCATATAACATAGAACAATTTGCCCAAAATTGCTGCTGTGGAAAATGGTTAGTACAAGTTAGACGTACGTAATCCTTTATTGATCCCCTTGGGGAAATTCGGGTGTCAAAGCAGCACAGGGTGGGGAATGCATAGCTTCACAATACAAATACATTAGTCATATAAAAAGTACAAACAAGATAGTCCAGTGGTGAGAGTCCAGTGATATGAGTCTCTTGTGACTTACTGGTCACAGGAGTTTTCTATAACGTTTGGATGCTAATCCATTTTGTGAATCCATTTGTTGAAACAACATCTTTGTCGGCAGACGGCTCCTGCTATCTTAACGTTAGCAAGCTAAGCATGCATAGCGCGACCTGTGTAACGTTAATGAACTTGTGTTCCGCTGGGAAAGACTGTTCATCACGGCATACAACTTGGTTTAATCCAAACGTCCATTCAGAAACTTTGTATTATGAAATAAGACATTCGGCGATATCTGAATATTCCTATGCCTTGGTCTGTGTTCAGCTGACACTGTTGACACGCCCACTACGCAAACCTAGTGCTCCGGTCATGCATCCACTCAACTCGACCACTTCGGGTTCCTGAGAAGCGTTTTACAAATAAAATTAATTATTATTACAGGTAGTGAAAGGGTTAAACTTCTGTAGTGTGGCAGTGAAAGGTTAAGCGTCTGTAGTGTGGTAGTGAAAGGTTAAGTGTCTAGTGTGGTAGTGAAAGGTTAAACTTCTGTAGTGTGGTAGTGAAAGGTTAACCTTCTGTAGTGTGGTAGTGAAAGGTTAACCTTCTGTAGTGTGGTAGTGAAACGGTTAAGCAATGTGACTGAATTAAAACGTTCTACTCTATCTTTAAACACCTGAAAATGAAGGAGTATTATGTGATGGGAGTGTAATAATTGACCCCCCTTCTCTCTCTCCCTTTCTTCTCCAGGAGTGCGGGAAGCAGCTGTCCGATAAGCCTGGCTCCCAGTGTTTTCCCCTGGAGTCTCATCTCCTGTGCCACTCCTGTCACATGACCCGGGTGTGCGCCTCTCATAACATTCCCCCTCACAACAACAACACCCACTGAGGAAGTTACTCTATGCAGCTACGTACAGACTCCTCTACTCAAGCTGGCCCGCCTCGATGTCACTCTTAACTTGCTAACTCACATTCTTCACATCCACGCCGAGGGTCAGCGTGGTCCCCCTCCCCCAGAGCTGAGCTCAAACATTAAACTGCTGATTTAAGGTCACATATTATACTCCTTTTAAACATGTTTAAGTCTCTGAGGTCGCTAAAACATGTCGTGTTTTTTTTGGGGGCTGAAAATACCACTCGGGTTATGCATTCTAGCGCGTCTCTATCCCTCCTTTCTGTAGCTTTAATTATTCTTTCACAGAACTACTGGATCATGAAATTCAGATCAAACTGTCAAACTAGGGAGTGGCAGATCAAGTCTGAATTAATATCCCAGCAATTCCATATCACATTCCCCAAATGTTGTCAGAAACTTTGTTTTAGTCAACCATTAACACTTTCAGTGCCAGCCATAACGTTGATTAATGTCCTTGGATGCCAGCATCCACTTCAATGATAGCGTTAAACGCATAATCTATGTTTTAAATTATGGCTATGTGTCTAATCTGCCCGTCGCTTATCAATGACTTGTTTGCAGTCAACATTGTGGAAACGGATTGTTTTTTTTAATCGGTTCATATCCTTTATAGCATTTCGAAAAGCTATCGTTCTCTCAAACTTCAGGAAAATAGAAAGATTGCGTCATAAACAGCATTTATTGGAATATTCTCGAATACACTAGACACGTTATTTGTCGGCCTATTTGTGAATCGTTTTTTTAAATAAACGCTAGATTATCGATAGTATGTGTGTACTTATGCAGGCTATAGAAGCGAGCTGAGAAATCGGTTCTCTTATTTCCTCAACAGCACACGCATATACGGGACACGCTGTTTTCTCAGTGATTATCCTAAAACTGGTAACAGACTCCTTACCTTAGATCAGATGTTCTCCAAAAAGATTATTCCAATTCCTGATCGCCATTCCAAATATCGATCACGTTTATTGATTGGCTGCTGTAAATATATATTCCATGCTGCTTTCCAACTCGCGATCACTTCCATGTTCATCAGATCCATCGCCAGCACAGTGGAGCCAGTAGGCTCCCCCCACACAGATCCACCAGTGTAATCGAATGGCCTGCAGTTACACAGGGATAGACGATAGGGGGCGGTATTTTCCCATCGGAGCTCCTAGAGGGGCTGCTGTACCAACGGGAGACTCTGTTGATGAAATATGAATTCAGATCGCTAATAAATAATAAAAAAAAAAACGACAATTTGCGTCGTCTGCACTCAACGGGGGGCATGAAATAACATGTCGCTGGCACTCGTGTTAAGAGTTTCATTTGACGGCACACCGGTCGAGGACTGCCTTCGAATCCGAACGGCTCGTCAAAGGCACAGTTTCTGATGGGCTGTGTGCAAAATCTGACTTGGTTGTCTTATTTCAGTCTGTCAGTAGGACCTTCAGAGACCCACATGTATGTGCAACAAGCACAAAGTGAGTCTTTCCATAATGTGACCTTTAAGACTTTCTCACTGAAAGTGCAACGAATTGTCTCCACTATGACTTGACGGCCACCTTATTGTCAGACGTATATATTGCCTGCTGTATTTTCTTCTCGTACCATCACTGTACCATAGACATGAGGGACTGGGGAAAGAAACATGAAACTACTGCTTTTATTTCGTACCCCTATGGCTACTGTGTCGCTGTAGAAGAACAAGGGATTTGCTTAACAGTTTTTTTTGTTGTATATTTAATATTACGCTAGCAAACAATTTGCACTTAAATTTTGATTTGTTTACTGTAAGATTTGTTAAGCAGTTCAATTTGGAGAAAAAAAACCAACATTCCTGTATCTGTTGTAATTAATAAATATTTTCTTTGTTCCAATTGTGGAAATGTTCTTATAGGTGCATCTTAACACATTGACGACCAGCGTCCCGTGCCGATTTATAGGCCAGAGGACAGAGCGGTCAACAAACCGATGTACTTTCTAACAGCTATATATATACTTTATATACTTTATAGTATTGCTATCTGTCCATTCTCATTGTCACTCGAGTGCATAAACCGTGCCTTCATAATGGCTTAAAGAAAATAAAAATCCATCGGTTGGTTGTCATTTTATAGCGCCGTGAATATAAGGTTTATCGCAGTTTACGCCTAGTCTTTTTTCTGGGGAGCTAGATAATACGCTAAAAAGGCTAGTCACGTTATATCAAACGCCATTTCTGCTGTATATATACGAATGAAATAAAACAAACTGCGTAGCATCCGGACTATTACAGAGCATCTATGGATGAAATGGGGGCGGCGGGTAATGCCGATTACTATTATTGATTAGCAATACAGTGTGCGTTCACGTAGCAATTTTCACTGATCGATCACGTTGCGTTTTAAAACAATGTCCAATCCAGCTGTAATTTGGGGGAATAGTATCCTACCGTCAGCCCATGTGATCGCCGGCAGCATTTCGTCATAAGACATCGGATTCTGGTAGATCGATATGTCCATTGGTTGATCATAAATCCCATTATTCCAGGCTGAAATCTGCGTTCGGTAACGGGATCAAAGATGGAGTATGTTCGGCTGGGGCCGAGGCTCATATGAAACGCCCACAGACTGTAAACAATTTTTTTTCCTCAATCGCCCTCAATGATACTGCAGTGGAGCGATGGCGCCCCTAAGCGGATCTGGCCGGTATTTCATGTTTCGAAAATCAAATATGCGGGTAGGTCCTGCAAGTCGATCGCGGACGTTAATAGCGTTAATATGGAATAAAACTAACAACTTGCCACGAGTTAACTCTGGTGCACAACGCATGGCACCGAAACACGAGTTAACTCGTGGCTGGTCCCTATAGTGTTAAAGGGGGAAATTCCACCTTAAATTGCATTATTCCAATGCTCTTGGGACAGTTAAGTCAATATCATGGACCGTCTCACCTAGGCTAGAAATCACCAAGTGACACTTTAGAATTGGTCCATTGACTTGCGGCTCTGATGGGTTTGTTTGAGGTTTACTTAAATGCAAGGCTTACGGCTCATCGGAAAACATACCTATATCACAATTAAATCACCATGGTTACGGTCCTGGGAGTTCCACTATTCGTAGTCTATGGAGCAGCACTGGATTTGATCACTTGTCTCATCTCTCTGGGGTTCAGCTCAAGGAGACATGAAACTACCGAGCTGTATTGTAAAAATAACACTGGAGGAATTCCCCCGTTGAGAACAGGTGGCCATATCTCTTGTACACTGATAAGCAATATTACACGATGGGTAATTTCATCATTAAAAACTGATTTCTCTTGACAAAGACATGACTAAACTTGTTCCAAATCGAGTAAGACTGTTAAAACAAAAAACCTTGTATTCATAGTATCCCATTACATCATCTTCGCGGGCTGATTATTGATATTTAAACATGTGATCATTTCTTTTTAAACAATGCCAATGAGTTGTGACAATACCCGTCATGAGAATACTATGAATAATGGCTGACGAGCGGAAGTGACTACAGCCGGCTGCTCATACAGGGAACCTGGTCTTCGAGCTCAAGGGATGACGACACAGAAATGCAAGAGGACACATCGATATTTGTAACTTTTTCATTCTTTGTACATTCAGCACTTTTACAAGAGGGAAAAAAAAGAAAAGCAAATCAGTTTCAAAACTAAAAACATCAAATTGAAAATATTAAAACTGTTACAATTACTCTATGTTAACGGATACTCTTGTTTTTAAATTCATTCCCTTAAATTTGATTGTATGATTTGACAGGGAGGGGAGAGGGGTCAGGGGAGGCGTTTCTGAATGAGAGAATTCAGTGCATAGAATAAGACTAGTGAAGACGGCTTCCCGCGATGCTAGAACTTGAGAACATGAACATCTCCACGTTCCAGAACTAGCATCCTCCTCCCCCAAAACAAAGAACCCACAGCAAGACAACAAGTCAAAATGTGTGCATGACCACCCCTCCCTAGTTTTCATTTGGACTCCCGACAGTGTTTAGACTCGTTACTAGTTTGATCCTTTATGATGGAGAAGAGATAATCACACACACACGCACGCTCATACATATACTTAACCTGCTACAACATAAAAACCATGGAAAACAAAAAATAAACTTCCATCAAAAAAAGAAAAGAACTCCTTCACATTAGCTCTAAAGAGGGCCTGTAAATGTAGCAGAACAGAAAAACTTCTTTAGTACTGAAGAGTGGAACACTAAACATTTTTAAATCTAGGGAGTACATTTTTGAGGGACCGGGTTCAATTTTAGCCTGGGCTTTATTACAGGGCATCTGGTGGAGGAGGAAGGAACAGTTCACCCACAGGACTAAAATAAAAGGAGGCGGGAAGAAGAAGAAGACCTCTGCCAGGCCCAATTGAAAAGGGAAGCCAAAACCGCCACCCTCTCTGGGGGAAAAGAGCTTTCCAGGCTTCCACGGAGATGGAAGAGATACAGCGCCATCTACTGGCCTCTAGGGATGCACCCATACCGCTTTTATTTTTTCTACTTTGAAAGGATTCAGTCCAAAACATCGGGTATTGTTCCCACAATCACTTTCTTCTACTTAACAGAATAGGCATTTAGGCCAGTAATTTAGGATTGTGGAACATAAATGACTAATAAAAACATAAAATCCAGTTTTTTGCCCATTAAGAGATCTAACATGATTGAATGTGTCAAAGCAACAAAAATAATAAAAAAAATGTAAATAAAAAAGATTTTTGCTTTGATTGACGTGTACAGATACAGTAGATACCTTGTTGTAGCCTGGTGAGTATTGAATTGACCTATGCCAAGCCCCACCCTCGATCCTCCAATCACAACGGTTGGTTTCCTCGTTAGAGGGGAGGCAACAGTTGTGATCGGAGGATCAAGAAAAGAGGGCGGGCATGGTATAGGTCAATTAGCATATTCTCAAGTCTATGGTTTTATAACGGGGTGTTCAGACTCCGGGGCTACTAAGCGGCAGAGTGTTGCTCGAGCACTGCGGTCGTATGATCGTTACATAAATTACATTTTATCATCAACACAAAATCTAACCGCATCTTTTTCCAATTTTACAGTCCAATGTTCCAACAACCTGTTAGGAGTGTTAGCTTAATTCTTTGGCAATATTATGATATTCAAATAGAATTTTAGTCGAAAGGAACAGGGATCCGTCTCATTTCAGCAGAATTTTAGAATCATTTCCCATGTTGCGATTCGTTAACAGCCTCGTCATCAGAGCGTGAGAGAAAAGGTCGAGCTCATCTCCACGTATGTAGCTTGACGTCGTCGATTTCCGTTGAAAACCAACGACTTCCTGTTGCTTTGTAGCCCGCAGTGTGAACACGGTAGCAGCCTCCTGAAAAAGACCCACTAACAAAAAAGGTAGCGTAGTGGGCAACTGAACGAGAGGTGCTTCTGGGTGACGGAACAGCTTAAAAACAGGTTCGGAGATCGTTGGAAAACTAGATTAACCTTCAATTTAACAAAAGAAAACTAAACAAAAAGAAAAAAGAAAACACTCCTATCAAACGACATGTCAAGACCATCCGTGGAAATGTACAGTACATTGGTAGTAAATAGACAAGATGGTAGAACCACGTGTCGAGTGGGATGAAAGGAAGCACGGAGGGGGCAGGTGTGGAGGAGCGGAGCACTATGCCTGAAGAGACTCTGATCACCCCTCCTGACACCTCACGCCGTCATCTCGTGTGCGACACTCGGGACAGCGGCTGGCGAGATTCCTAACTTCCACCAGACGCACTTTCATTATTCTACCTGCCAGATAGAATTTTAGAATAGAATAGAAAGGGGGAAAAAAAGGAGGTCTGGTTGTTTTATCTGAGTAGAATAGACAAACCTACCAGCCACAGAGGACGTTTCCCGGTGCTTGGCCGGTTGGCAATTTCCCCACCCTGACGACACCCCTCCCCCCTCCTTCAGGCTCTTTCTCACCCTCGTCCCCCTCCCCATGCGCGGGGCCCTCGGGCTCTCAGCGGCGTCTGTCTCTGGGGTTGCTACGGGTACGAGAGCGCCGCCCACCACCGCCGGCACCACCACCAGCAGCGCCCAGGGGCCCTCTGGGCCTGTAGCCCTCCCTCTTCTTGTCCCCCTCTCTGTCGCGCACCCCCCGGTCCCGCTCCCTCTCTCGGTCCCGGTCGCCCTCCACTCCTCGCCCGCCCTCCGCTCCTCGCCCGCCCTCCGCTCCTCGCCCGTCCTCCGCTCCTCGCCCGCCCTCCGCTCCTCGCCCGCCCTCCGCTCCTCGCCCGCCCTCCGCTCCTCGCCCGCCCTCCGCTCCTCGCCCACCCTCCGCTCCTCGCCCACCCTCCGCTCCTCGCCCACCCTCCGCTCCTCGCCCGCCCTCTGCTCCTCGCCCACCTCCCGCCGCCGGCCCGCCCTCTTTATCCCTGCCCTTCACCCTATCCTTCCGCTCCTCCTCTTGCTTCTTTTCCTCGTCGTCCAGCTCCTTCTGCCTTCGCTCCCTCTCCTTCAGCCGCTCGGTGCGCTCGAGCTCCCGCTGCACAGCCTGGGGAGCAACAAGCAACAGATCATCAGGTCAGACAGCCTCATCAGGTCAGACATCAGGTCAGAGCCTCATCAGGTCAGACAGCCTCATCAGGTCAGCAGGGGTTAAAGCAAAAAAAAATCTCCTGACTGAACCTTTTTTCAGGCCAAGTCATATTCTTATTTTAACCTCCACTATATATTTTTATTTAATAGCGTTAGCGTTTTAAGGGAACTAGATCATTTTGAACATCTTTTCTATTGCCAGTTAGCTTTTACATAATATCAATGCTGTTTTCAATTCATTAAATTAAACTGATTGCAAGAGTTGACTGACTTTGTCATACAAATAAACAAATCTACATACTGTAACTTTTCAGTATTGGGTTTGTGTATAGTTCAAATTATGTATTGTCTATAGTTCAAATTCAGTATTGTGTAGAACTATAGTGTATTGTGTAGTTAGCATTTTAAGCGTTACCTTTACCATTACCTTTTTGTCAGTTCCCTTACACATTAGTAATTTCTTAAGATGTTATGTAAATGATTGTAAAAAATAACATTGTATTACAGTTAGCTCACAGTCCAATCCTTCACTTTTTTTTTGATCCACTTTCTCCCCATTTTCTATTTTTCTCCCATCCCAATTTCGTATCTCCAATTCTTCCCTCCCCTGTCTTGAACGTTGCTAGACTATGCCTCCCACTGGTCAGCTGTAGTGAGGATAGAAGCCTTGCATCATGTGTCCCCTCCGGTACACGAGGAGGCAGCCTGTCGCATCTTTTCACCGCAGCAGCTCGAACTCTGTGGCGAGGAGTAACGCGTGGGAGGCTCACGCTGCCCCCGACACTTCCTGTTTCCGCCCCACCGGCGTCGCCCAACTGACCTGTAGGAGTCGCTGTCCACAACGTTCAATCCCCACCCACCAGCTTTCCCACCCTCTAACACCGCTAATTGTGTTAGTGTGACGGCCGGCCAAGCCGGTAGCAACGCCGAGAGCCGGGCTCGATACCAGCATCTCCTGCACTAGTGGCGAGCACCTTGCCCACTGCGCCACTCAGCCGCCCTCAATCATTCACTTTTTTGTCTATTTTAACACATTCAACTCAGCTCCAGTTCAGGGGACGTGAGCGGATCGGCGTGGCCGAGAAATCCGCTCTTCGCTCTTTAAAGCTTGGTCCGCTCCGCTAATCGTTCATGTTGACCCCGCCCCCAAGTCGCTCTCCGCTCGCTCCCCGCTCACCTTGAATCGAGCGCTCCCCGCGCCAGATCGCTCGGCAGTTTTTTTTTTTTTTTTTGGAGCATGGTGTAAATTAGCTCAAACTACAACAGTCTACACCCCCTGGGCCCCTTAACAATTGTTTGTATTGAGCCGCATTGTAATTGTAGCCATTCTGCAATGTTAAATAACGTTGTTTATCCATTCACTAGCTCTATTAAGCGATAAGCTAGCCGAGCCACAATGCTATGGTCGCTGCCATTAACGTTAGCATGTAAGCTAACGTCAACAACAATGGCGTCGATACTTTTTCTAACAGGAGTGAGTGAAGGAGGAGGAGTGAAGCCTGAACAGGATATCACAGGTTCACCCTTCTCATTGGTTGAAAATGGCCTTCATGTTTGTACATCGCCATCTGTTGCTTTGGCATTGTACTGCATGTATATTACATCAACAGTGTTAAACCACTGTGAGCGACCTGGAGTGGATTGGAGCGGAGGAGAACTCTCGCTCTGGACGTCGCGCCGACTCATTTTAAAACCCACTCCTCGCTCACGTCAAAACCGGCCGCTCCGCGCCCCGCGCCGCTCACATGCACTGCTCCAGTTAGAGCTGTCCCCAAGCCTGTTTTTGGGATTCGAACATTCTCCAGGGTTTTTCGAACGGATGTTTGAACCAACAATTTGCTCCTAAATAGGGAGGTGTAGTCTGACGTCACTTTGTGTACAGTCTCCTCCCCATCATATATTCTCGAGGGATGTCCCGATCACGTTTTTTTGCTCCCGATCCGATCCCGATCATGTGATTTTGAGTATCTACCGATACCGATATTTCCCGATCCGATAAAATATTTTTTTTATTTTTTTACTTTTTTTTTTTTTTTTTTTATTATTATTCAACAAACATGACCATGTTCACGTCTTAAACTCATACTGAGGCCTTAGTTTTGGTTTTAAATTGCATATCATTAATTTATTTATTGTCACACAGAGCAGAAGAATTTTGCCAAAACAAACCAATAGTATCCAGCTGCAGAACGGCAGACCAGCCACACTCTCAGACCCAAACGCATTTCCTTTGATTTAATTATACATCAAATGATTTACGTCAAGGATTGCAATGCCTCGCTTGAATGAAGTAAACTTTTCACCTGGATAACGTCAACATTCAGGGTGAATGTAATGTGAGAAATTGGGATTAAAAAAAATAAAAATATTTAATTTGGGTCTGAGAGTGTGGCTGGTCTGCCGTTTTATCTGAGTAGAATAGACAAACCTACCAGCCACGGAGGACGTTTCCCGGTGCTTGGCCGGTTGGCAATTTCCCCACCCTGACGACACCCCTCCCCCTCCTTCAGGCTCTTTCTCACCCTCGTCCCCCTCCCCATGCGCGGGGCCCTCGGGCTCTCAGCGGCGTCTGTCTCTGGGGTTGCTACGGGTACCCTCTGGGCCTGTAGCCCTCCCTCTTCTTGTCCCCCTCTCTGTCGCGCACCCCCCGGTCCCCGCTCCCTCTCGGTCCCGGTCGCCCTCCGCTCCTCGCCCGCCCTCTGCTCCTCTGCTCCGCCCTCTCCTCCTCGCTGTCATTTTTTTTTTGCCGATCCCGATCTTCGGAAAATCACGCGATCGGCCCCGATCACGTGATCGGATCATCCCTAATATTCTCTGTTAGGATCTATGGGTAACAGTACTGTTAGTTCATGCCGACCGTTGAATGCCAGCGACGACATATAGCGTTTGTTTGTCGTTTTTTTTTAATTTATTAGCGATTTGAATTCATATTTCATCAATCTAGTCTCACGTTAGTGCTGCAACCTCTGTCTGAGCTCCATTGGGAAAATACCGCTCCCTATCGTCTCTCCCTGTTGTACTCCACCCCATTGGATTAGACTGATGGGGGGGGGGGGGAATCCAGTTTCCTCATTTTACTTATCCGGCAAGCCATCCGAAGAGATCTAAGTCTTCGCCGACCCTCAGAACAGCGTGGAATCGGTATTTCCAGTACCCAGCGCTGAATCAATAAACGTGATCGATATTTGGAATGGCAATCAGAAATTGGAATCATCTTTTTGGAGAACATCTGATCTGAGGTAAGGAATCTATTTTACCAGTCTTAGGATAATCGGATCTGTTTTCACAGAGATATCAGCGTGTGCCATATGTATGTGTGTGTGTGTGTGCGCTGATCAGGAAATGAGAATAGATTTTTCAGCTCGCTTCTCTAGCGTGCATAAGTACACATATACTATCGATAATCTAGCGGTTATTTGAAAACGAGTCATAAATAGGCCGAAAAATGACTACTTTTTTTGTGTATTCCAGAATATTCCAGTAAAGGCCGTTTATCACAGAATCTTTATAGTTTCCTGAAACTTTCAAGAAAACGAAGGTTTTTCAAAATGGTATAAAACGGAAATGAACAGATTAAAAAACAATCCGTTTCGACAATGTTGACTGCAAACAATAGGGATGCCCCGATCGATCGGCCACCGATCGTTATCGGCCGATAATCAGTATAAATATGCGATCGGTGAATTCCGATAATGAGTCATATTCGCAGATCGCGGAAACCGATCAAGCGGAGATCTCACTCGCTGTCTGTCACAGACACACAGGACCTGCAAACTGCCGCTGCTCCTCCTCCCTTGCCCCGCCCGCACCCGTGTAGTTTGTAAACACAGAGGACTGAGAGGAGGCTCCTCTGCTCGAGTCTATAGTGCATTCGACCGTGAGCTAACGTTAGCTACCTAGCTATCGTTACCGTTTAAACAAAATTACCCAGTCAACGATTCACTTTTAGTAGGCATTGTCTAACGGTATCTAGCCCTCTAGCTACTGATAGCTCCTGATATCAACAAATGCTCCAGCAAGTCTAGTAGTGCATGTTGATACCTCCGTTAGCTCACGTTAGTTCACTGTTCAAAACGAAATGTCCCATTGAACTAAATAGTTCACTGAGGCGTTGTCTTAACACTTTCTCCGCCAAGGACGCCTAAACTCGTCATTGCTCGCCATGCTCATTCTGCCAATGACGCCGTAACACGTCATTGAGATCAATATTTCAAAAATCTGTGATCGCAATCATATTTCTCCCCCGGAGACTTGAGATCTACTGTTGATCCCCTCTCAACTCTCCAACGGTTCAAGAGCGCCATCTGGTGGCCGATCGCCCAAACCGGAAACGGAAACTGGTGCTCATCCAAATTCGGTCCGATCACTCGCTATAGGTCCCGGGACTCGAGCGCGACACAATGGATAGCGATCCGTTACCAATAACTCGATAAACATGATTTGGACGTATATACTATTATACAACATGGAGATGGATCGCATATTTCAACATCCCATAGGAATATTTTTGCTCCACGCTCATCGCCCAACGGCCCGAGGAGACTGGGGTGAGTTTCAGCGTTTTTTTTTACCGTGTTCGATACAAACTGCTCTAATGATCATATCACCCACACTAGATGAATCATCTAACGTTGGCCACGGAATTATAAACGACCCCCCCCCCCCCATCCGGTCAACATCAGATGATAAGTAGTAACTTCTAGAAGCACGTCCATTTGACATTTTTTATCTCGCGCAGATCGCTATCAAACTGTATTTGATCATCAATATAATACATTTAGGGCTATAAATCACGTTCTGCAGAATGCTGCAGAAAACGATAAAAACATATTTATACTTTAGACCACATTTTAGTATGAATATGTGAATGAAAAAGTATAACGTTCCCACATCCTGAACGATAGATAATTGACGTTAAATGGGCCATAGTAATGTCAATTTAGCAATACAATTTAAAAAGTTATAGCCCTGCAAAGAAGGAGAACTTCTCCATAGACAAATAGAGCTGGCAGAGGACGGTATAATGATGTACATAAGCGTGGCAGAGAAAGTGTTAACGTTATATAGCCGGCTAGCAGTAGCTACAGATAGCTCCTGATATCAATGTCTTATAACATTGATTCGATGCGTATTCGAGCTGAGGGCTTGCTGAATGTGATTTATACCAATACTAGGGTCCAGCTGCAGCGCCGGAGAATCCTGGCCGTAGCTGGAGGCTACTCGAGTACACACAGACAGTGGAGCTGTTTGCAGATAGCGAGCATTTTGACTTGTTGCGTGGTGGCGATGTCTCGCAGATAATACAAGTACAAGTCTAATTATATAATATATATATTTTATAAAAAAATATATATATTATATAAAAGAATAAAAAAAAATGTTTTAATCAAAAACGATCGGTATCGGCCGATATGGCTCAAGACGATCGGTGGCAAAAAACGTGATCGGGGCATCCCTAGCAAACAAGTCATTGATAAGCGACGGGCAGATTGGACACATAGCCATCATTTAAGACATAGTTTATGCGTTCACAACGCTATCATTGAAGTGGGTGCTGGCATTCAACCATGTTCTGGAGCACCAAGCTCCGGCATTGAAAGTGTTAACAATTGTTTGTATTGAGCCGTACTGTATTGTACCCATTCTGCAATCTTTTAAATAAAGTTCATTCATTCACCTCCCTCTGGTATTTTATGGCCACTTCCGTCTGCGCCTCACTCCAGCATACTTGACTTACCGTACTTTTCGGACTATAAGCCGCGGCTTTTCCCCCCCATTTTTCGACTCTGCGGCTTATATAATGGTGCGGCTTATATGTGGACAAAACCCGAAAATCGAAATATTGCTTTTTTTACTGCATTGAAATGGTATTTATCTGTTCCCTTATTTGCTAAACTTAATACAACTTGTAAATGAGTTAATGTTATTTGTCCGACAGTATTGTGTCCCAATGGGAGTCATTCTCTGTAGAGGTGGGAACTTAAAGCTCAATATAAGAACGGCCATGCACCACCACTCACAGAATCGAGAAAGAGCAATCAATCTGTCAATCCTTTCCGTGTCGGGTGAGGTTTCCCGTGTTGAGTCAAATGAAGCCGCAGGCTCCACTCCTTACATATGGTAATTAAACATTAAAAACACATGCGGCTTATAGTCCAGTGCGGCTTATATATGTACACATCATTCAATTTAGCTGCTGCGGCTTATAGTCAGGTGCGGCTTATAGTCAGGTGCGGCTTATAGTGCGAAAAGTACGGTACTCGCAGGTTTTTTTCTAGTTCAGTACTGTGTAGAGTCTTGACTTTAGGCACATAGCGACAGATTGCAGAATGGGTACAATACAGTACGGCTCAATACACACAATTGTTAAGGGGATGCAGACCAGAGAAAGACGTTTGTCTTGTTTACATCAGGGTCCCCCATTTTCATAGACCCTTTCGTGACTGTGATGCACGCCAACAAGATTTGGCCAAACGGTTGAGTAGTAGTACCTACTTACTGGTCACGGGAGGCTTCAATAACGTTTGAATGATAATCCATTTTGTGAATACATTTGTTGAAACTTTGTTGGTCGACGGGCCGGCTCCTGCTACCTTAACGTTCGCTGCGTTAACGTTCATGACACATACCTGTAATGTTAAGCAGCTTGTGTTCCGCTGGGAAAGCATCAGCATCACTGCATACACTTTGTTTAATCCAAACGTCCATTCGGAAACGTTGTATTATGAAACCAGTATGAGACGATGTGCTTACTCCTTCCATTTAACGCTATTAAGCTAACGTTAGCTAATCGGTATAGCAGGCGTGCGTAACGTTACAGTGCAAGCAGGTACATAAGCAGGTGGTGGATGTGACGTTGGTAAACAAGGAGAGATTCGCGCGAGGCTGCAAAAACAGTGCAAGGCTGTCGTAAGACCAAAACACACCGCCCCTCCAGAAAAAATTTATGTATAATTTTTTTTCTTCTTTAATATTTTTTTTTTAAAAGTTTGCGTTAATCACAGTAACGTTGGCGAGCTAGCTAAATTATACATACATCGGTTTTCATATAAATCAATCTTCACTAAGACATTAAAACGGTGGTGCAGCACGGTCTACGGAGACGCAGAAAAAAGCTACAGTACCAAATCCATTCCTAAACAACTCCGAGACTGACTAGCATCGCGCGTAACAAGTCTCAGGGCTAGATCCACAAAGAATGGATTGCACGGTGCTAATTGCACCCTTACTTACAATTCATTATGAATTGAAAATGGGGGACCCTCATGTAAACAAGACGAAAGTCTTTCTCTGGTCTGCATCCCCTTAACACTTTCAGTGCCTTTGATTAACGTTGATTTACCCCGTTGAATGCCACCATCCACTTCAATGTTAGCGTTAAAAACGCCTAATCTATGTTTTAAATTATGGCTATGTGTCTAATCTGCCCGTCGCTTATCAATGACTCGTTTGCAGTCAACATTGTCTAAACGGATTGTTTTTTTATCGGTTCATTTTCGTTTTATAGCATTTTGAAAAGCCCTCGTTTTCAAGGAAAATATAAAGATTCCATGATAAAAGACATTTACCAAGCGACTGACCTGCAGTTACACAGGGATAGATGATAGGGGGCGCTTTTTTCCAATCTGAGCTCCTGTAGGGGCTGGTGTACCAACGGGAGACTCGGTTGATGAAATATGAATTCAGAACGCTAATAAAAAAACTTAAATGATATTTGTCATCGTGGGCACTCAATGGGGGGGCTGATCAAACGAGATATGTCGGGTTAACAATTGTGTGTATTGAGCCGTACTGTATTGTACCCATTCTGCAATCTGTAACATTTTCATTCAATCAATCACCTTGTTAATATTTATTTACCTAATTTATGTGCAATCGTTTCATTTCAGCTCAGTGTAGAGAAATGCACCGATACTAACAACTGCCTCTATGACGACACTGTTGACACCACATATCCGTGACACGTGCGCCCCGCGAAAACACTAGTAGTTTTGGCGACCTACAGACATCAGGTCAGAGCCACATCAGGTCAGACAGCCTCATCAGGTCAGACATCAGGTCAGACAACCTCATCAGGCCAGACATCAGGTCAGACAGCCTCATCAGGTCAGACATCAGGTCAGACAGCCTCATCAGGCCAGACAACCTCATCAAGCCAGACAGCCTCATCAGACCAGACATCAGGTCAGACAACCTCATCAGGCCAGACAGCCTCATCAGATCAGACATCAGGTCAGACAGCCTCATCAGGCCAGACAGCCTCATCAGGCCAGACATCCTAATCAGACCAGACATCAGGTCAGACAACCTCATCAGACCAGACATCAGGTCAGACAACCTCATCAGGCCAGACATCAGGTCAGACAACCTCATCAGGCCAGACATCAGGTCAGACAACCTCATCAGGCCAGACATCCTAATCAGACCAGACATCAGGTCAGATAACCTCATCAAGCCAGACATCCTAATCAGACATCAGGTCAGACAGCCTCATCAGACCAGACATCAGGCCAGACAGCCTCATCAGACCAGACATCAGGTCAGACAACCTCATCAGGCCAGACATCAGGTCAGACAACCTCATCAGACCAGACATCAGGTCAGACAGCCTCATCAGACCAGACATCAGGTCAGACAGCCTAGCCACATCAGGTCAGACAACCTCATCAGACCAGACATCAGGCCAGACAGCCTCATCAGGTCAGACAGCCTCATCAGGCCAGACAGCATCATCAGGTCAGACAACCTAATCAGGTCAGACAGCCTCATCAGGTCAGACATCAGGCCAGACAGCCTCATCAGGCCAGACAGCCTCATCAGATCAGACAGCCTCATCAGGTCAGACAGCCTCATCAGGTCAGA
Source organism: Notolepis coatsorum (assembly GCF_963971535.1). Classification (NCBI taxonomy): domain Eukaryota; kingdom Metazoa; phylum Chordata; class Actinopteri; order Aulopiformes; family Paralepididae; genus Notolepis; species Notolepis coatsorum. The sequence goes on along the minus strand of NC_140168.1, from coordinate 181,258,411 downwards.
CAACCTCATCAGGCCAGACAGCCTCATCAGGCCAGACAGCCTCATCAGGTCAGACAGCCTCATCAGACCAGACAGCCTCATCAGGTCAGACATCAGGTCAGACAGCCTCATCAGGTCAGACAGCCTCATCAGGTCAGACATCAGGTCAGACAGCCTCATCAGGTCAGACAGCCTCATCAGGTCAGACAGCCTCATCAGGTCAGACAGCCTCATCAGGCCAGACAGCCTCATCAGGTCAGACATCAGGTCAGACAGCCTCATCAGGTCAGACAGCCTCATCAGGTCAGACATCAGGCCAGACAGCCTCATCAGGCCAGACATCAGGTCAGACAGCCTCATCAGGTCAGACAGCCTCATCAGGCCAGACATCAGGTCAGACAGCCTCATCAGGTCAGACAGCCTCATCAGGTCAGACAGCCTCATCAGGTCAGACAGCCTCATCAGGTCAGACATCAGGTCAGACAACCTCATCAGGCCAGACATCAGGTCAGACAGCCTCATCAGGTCAGACATCAGGTCAGACAGCCTCATCAGGTCAGACATCAGGTCAGACAACCTCATCAGACCAGACATCAGGTCAGACAGCCTCATCAGACCAGACATCAGGTCAGACAACCTCATCAGGTCAGACAGCCTCATCAGGTCAGACAGCCTCATCAGGCCAGCCATCAGGTCAGACAGCCTCATCAGGTCAGACAGCCTCATCAGGTCAGACAGCCTCATCAGGCCAGACAACCTCATCAGGCCAGACATCAGGCCAGACAGCCTCATCAGGCCAGACAGCCTCATCAGGTCAGACAGCCTCATCAGGCCAGACAGCCTCATCAGGCCAGACACCAGGCCAGACAGCCTCATCAGGTCAGACAGCCTCATCAGGCCAGACAGCCTCATCAGGTCAGACAGCCTCATCAGGCCAGACAGCCTCATCAGGCCAGACAGCCTCATCAGGTCAGACAGCCTCATCAGGTCAGACAGCCTCATCAGGTCAGACAGCCTCATCAGGTCAGACAGCCTCATCAGGTCAGACAGCCTCATCAGGTCAGACAGCCTCATCAGGCCAGCTCATCAGGATCGAAGCTTCGAAGTATTTAAGACAGCCCTACGGGCTACCATAGTTAAAACGTGCGTTGTGTTGTACAAACTGCTAACGTTATGGCAAGATGTTTGTAGGCCTATGTAATGTTAATGGCTATGTTTTTAAAGTCGTAATGAAGATTGATTTATATTGCACTTTCCATTTACACAAACTGACTAGCACCTACAGTGCTGCTGCTGCCTGCAGCCTGGCTCCGTGCCAAATGATTTATTTTTTTATTATTTGCGCATCCCCTGAACTGTACAATACACAGATGCCCCGAACCGTGGTGGTCGTGCCGAACGGTGTACGGTTCAAATGCGTATCGTTCCACCTCTACAAAATAGTAATTAGTTGCAGCCCTAGTGTGTGTGTATTTGTGTGTGTGTACACGTATGCATGTGGCAGAGAGGGAGAGCAATTGTGCGTGTGTGTCTCCGTTAGGGCTGGGCGATATGGCCTCTAAATGATATCGCAATATCTTTTGGCCATATCACGATACACGATATATATTGCGATATTTTGACATTTCCTCTAAAGCACTTAAAAATGCTTGATTTAACCCTTTGATGCATACAGTCACGTATGATGATTATAATAAGTCCCTGACTCCCTGCAACATATGTTTGCATTATTAAACCATGAAGATGCTTTAAAAATAATTAAATGAAAATGTACTAAGAGTAGTCTACTGACACACTAATAAAAAAAAAAAATTTACATCTAAGACAATTTATATAAAAACTCTTGGGTGCCTAAGACTTTTGCACAGTACTGTGTTTTCTATCCACTTTAGCCAAACACACACACATATATGTATGTATGTATGTATGTATGTATGTATGTATGTATACACACACTAGAAATGCCCCGATAACGTTTTTTTGCCACCGACACCGATCACCGATAGTCTATGAGCCATATCGGCCGATACACTGCCGATACCGATCGTTTTTGGTTTTATAAAATGTATTCTTTTTTATTAAATATATAATACATTTTCTTTATTTTTTTTTTTATATATATATTATATAATTATACTTGTAGTTGTATTATCTGCGAGACATCGCCACCACGCAACAAGTCAAAATGCTGGCTATCTGCAAACAGCTCCACTGTCTGTATGTATACTCTGCTTTGGTCAAATCACATTCAGCATGCCCTCATCCACGCGCAGCCTATGCAACATTGTACCCCGGATGTATCTAGGTTCCCTAGATAGATGAAACTTCCCTTCTCAACCAACCCATTGATAACAACCCATATAATAGCCGTGTTTATGTTGTTTTTGCTCGTCTTCTTGTATATAGTGTAATAGTTATATTTAGTTCGTTTGTTACGTTTGTTAGTTCGTTAGTTTAAACTTTAGGATAGTTGTAACGTTAGTTTAGCTTCGTTTTAACGTTAGATAATGTACAAAATAAACGTCTTTCCGGTGTTTTATTTTGAAACACCCCGACCGGAAGTATTTATGATGCTTCGCTATCTGCTTGTGTAGTCCAGTTCTGTGTTTGTTCAGTTGGTGTCTGTAGATTGTTGGTGAACAACTAACTTTAGGTTAGTTTTAACGTTAGCTAGCAGCAGGGATGGACGCAGTTGTGCAAATGCAGGCAGCTACAGGCACTCGAGGAAGAGCTGCTGAATTTTATCGGCAGGAGAGCTCGTCAAAGCCGCATATCCCTGTGGTGTGGTCGTATAGGCACGAAAGTGCAGCTCGAACTACCTGTTGTATTAAATTAATTGATTGCTGTTTAACTTGTCCGTGTCCAGTCCTTTCGATTAGCCCCATCGTTCATTGTAAACAATGATGCATGTAATTATATTAACGTTACTGTGTTGTTGTAGCTATGTTAATAAATTCTGAATGGCATTAACGTTAGCTGGCTGGCTACAACGAATTCTCACAAGCTGGCATGGTAAAATATCAACACCAGTCATGGGTATACTGTTTTCTAAATTGTGGAGGCTTTTAATCGTCAAGGTAAGAGGATTTGAAGGCGTATGCTATGGAAGTCCCCTGCGGCTCCACTTTGTTGAAATGTACATAACTAGGGCTATAGGATAACCACTGCTTAATTCGCAATTTTTTTTATTAGTTTGTCATGACAAACCAATTACATAATCCAACATGTGTATAAGAAACTAACATATTCCAGTTAACGGTATATTTTTTTAACGATTCGTTACGGTGAAATCAATACTTCCATTTCTTTTTTCTTTTTTTTTAATCTTTTTCCCCCCTCCTTTTTCCTCCGATTTTCTCCCATCCCAATGTTAGTCGTTATGCCAATTCCCAATCCCCTTCCTGGTCGCTGCGCACTTACCCCCCACAGTCGGTCTGGGAGAGTGGAGGCTACCACGTGCTTCCTCCGACACACGTCCAGCCAATCAACCGCTTCTTTTCACCTGGCAGCGCGGATTCTCACTGAGAGGGCGTAGCGTGTGGAAGGATCACACTATCCCACTTAGATCCTATCCGCGCTTAGCAGGCGCCCCGACCGAACTGTAGGAGTCGCTGTTTACAACGACCCGGACCCACCCCGCCAGCTTCTCCCACAGTCTAATACTGCCAATTGTATTAGTGTGAACGGCCAGCCAAGCTGGTGACAACCCCGGAGCTGTGAGCTGGATTCGATTCGCGTATCGAGCCGCTCCGGGGTTGGTGACGAACGCAATCTCCGTTACGCCACCTGACCGCCCCAATACTTCCATTTGTATAAATTACGTTAACTCGAGGATAGTATTCCTGCCTGCGGGACCAATATTATTCTATGACAGCCCCGCCCCCATTCACTAACCAACCAATCAGTTGGTTTGTCAGTACGGTGCAGAATAGCACAATTGCCATGCCATCTCTCAAAACATACAAGTAATCCTAACCAGCCAATGGCATGGTGAAAAATATACACCATCAATGCGTTTACCTGCTATTAACCTCAGGGCCATCACGGTCAAGCCAAAGCAGACCTCCTCTAAAGAAGTCCAACAAATAAAATTAGCTTTCCTAAATGTCAGATCACTGAATAATAAAACTCTTAGTAAATGATCTGATTAAAGAAAATAACTTAGATTGCATCTGCCTAGTAGAGACATGGCTAAATAATGACACAGCTACATCAATAATGATAGAAGCTTGTCCACCAGACTATAACTTTTTTCAAATACCCAGAAAAAATAAAAGGGGCGGAGGAGTTGCAGCAATCTTCTCCTCAAAACTCTTGTTTAGAATCACAGAACTAGGCGAGTTCATGTCAATGGAATATCTTGCCATTGAACTAAAAACAGAATCAACTATTATTGTCACAATATACCGCCCGCCTAGACACTCACCAGTATTTATACAGGAGCTCTCTGAACTGATCTCACTATGTGTTACCGGATATGATAAGGTGATCCTAAATGGAGACCTGAACATCCATTTTAATAAGAAAACAGACTCAAACTATGGAACTAAAAAATCTACTGGATAGCTTTGACCTAATGCAGCATATAACAAATGCAACTCACCGGCTTGGGAATACACTAGACTTAGTTATAACAACAACCGGGCTAAGCATAACAAATATCTCAATAACTGAATTACCTCTCTCCGACCATCACTGTATATTTTTTGATACTCAAATAACCCTTACTAAAACAAAAAAAGAAATCATAGTTAAAAAGAGGCTCCTAAACGACAAAGCTGAATCAAAGTTCATTGATCTTATCAGACCACATGAACCACACAATCATGACAGCTCTCTAAATGAAATGGTAGAAAATCTCAATGATGCAATGTCATCTATATTAAATTTTGTCGCCCCATTAAAAACAAAAAAGAAGAAAACTAAAGCCTCGCCCTGGTTAAACTATAATACGGTCAACGAAGAAAAAAGGAAATGTCGTGCAGCGGAGCGAAAATGGAGAAAAACAAAAACCACCATATGCTGTGATATATACAAAGATGCTTTAACTGCTTATAATAAAACCATCCGCTTAGCAAGGAAAGATTACTTCTCTAAAATCATTACAGAAAATGCTGGAAACTCCAGAATCCTCTTTTCCACTATTAATGTACTACTCAACACTGCCCCTACACCTCCTCAGTCATCAACGGTTAAGTGTGAAGAACTTGCACTATTCTTTAACAACAAAATAACCTTGATCAGGGCCAGCATTACTCATGATGGAAATAAAGTTGATTGCGGCAAACCGTGCAATGTAACCATGAGAAGTTTCACATGCATCACATTAGATGTACTCTGCAAAACTGTCTCAGAATGTAACTCCTCCACCTCAGACATTGACCCTATACCTACAGCTTTCTTCAAACGGGTATTTAATAGTGTTTCAAGCCCTGTGCTAGATATCATAAACACTTCCCTTAGGACTGGTATTTTCCCAGATGCCTTTAAAACAGCAGTTGTAAAGCCATTACTAAAAAAACCTAACTTGGATAGTAATGAAATGGCAAATTATCGTCCAATATCCAACCTACCATTCATTAGTAAAGTACTTGAAAAGATAGTTTCAGTTCAAATAAATTCCTTTCTTGAAGAAAACAACATCTTAGAAGAATTTCAGTCAGGATTCAGAAAATATCATAGCACTGAAACTGCCCTCACCAAAATAATCAGTGACCTCAGACTAAACTCTGACGAGAATAAGATCTCCATCCTTATCCTGTTAGATCTCAGTGCAGCATTTGATACAATCGATCACGATATTCTAATCGATCGTCTTGAAAACCATGTCGGTTTCTCAGACCATGTGCTAGGCTGGTTTAAAACGTACATCAGAGGGAGGAAATTCTATGTTAAACTAGGAGATCACATGTCTGATATATACGACAACAACTATGGAGTTGCACAAGGGAGTTGCTTAGGTCCTTTACTCTTCTCCCTTTACATGTTACCGCTGGGTGATATCATCAGAGAACATAATGTAGATTTCCATAGCTATATATACATATCTGCTGAACCAAATGATACAGCGATTAGCTCCATTACAGACTGCTTACTGGCAATAAATAAATGGATGAGTAAGAACTTCCTGAAACTAAACGAGAACAAAACTGAAATTCTAATTATCGGCTCCAAAACTAAAAAAGAAACATTAATAAAGAACCTGGGGGGACTAACCCCTTGGATCAAATCTGAGGTCACTAGTCTTGGGGTTGTCATAGATTCAGAACTGAACTTCAATTCTCATATTAGCAAAGTGACGAAAACATCGTTCTTCCATCTCAGAAATATAGCAAAAGTACGACCATTTATTAATCAGAACGATGCTGAGAAGCTAATTCATGCATTCATATCTAGCCGGTTAGACTACTGTAATGCACTTTTCACAGGTCTCCCTAAGAAAACCACAGAGAGGCTTCAGCTAATCCAAAACTCTGCAGCCCGACTGCTAACTAGAACCAAAAGGAGAGAGCACATTAGTCCAGTCTTAGCCGCTTTACACTGGCTTCCTGTAACATTTAGAATTGACTTTAAGGTCCTTCTCCTTACATACAAAGCTCTAAATGGACAGGGACCTAGCTACATCGCCAACACTCTAATAAATTACACACCAGCAAGAACACTGCGATCATCAGCTGCTGGACTACTAGAGGCTCCCAGAAGCAGTCAAAAGAGGATCGGTAATGCAGCCTTTATCAACTATGCCCCAAAACTATGGAACAAACTACCCCAAAACATCAGGGAAGCCAACTTGCTAGACATCTTTAAAAGACAGCTTAAAACCTATCTCTTTGCTCAGGCATTTCACTGATAGATATCTGCTACCACCTAGTGGCAAGAGGAAACATCAGGGATATCCTGACACAACTTGTATTTATTCTTACCCTGCCTACTCTTTTACACTGCCTATCAAATTCATGTGTCGGTTATTGCACTTTTTACCTCTTACTGATGACTATTTTTAAACTGAATCATTTTAAACTATTCTTATTATTTGCTATGCTCGCTCATGCCTGTATTTTTTATGTCCGTCGGTTATTGCACTTTTTAATTACTGAATAGAGAGCCTATTAGGATGCTAGATCCTAATGTGAAACACTATGCTTATGGCAGATCAATCAGCATGGATTGTCTGTAAACTTTAATACATGGCAGTTTGGTTTGTTAGAACAGACTGTAATCTTATGCTTATGGCAGATCAATCAGCATGGATTGTCTGTAAACTTTAATACATGGCAGTTTGGTTTGTTAGAACAGACTGTAATCTTCACTTGCTTATGGCAGATCAATCAGCATGGATTGTCTGTAAACTTTTCACTTGCTTATGGCAGATCAATCAGCATGGATTGTCTGTAAACTTTCACTTGCTTATGGCAGATCAATCAGCATGGATTGTCTGTAAACTTTATGCATTGTTGTCACTTGCCATATCTTGCTATGCTCGCTCATGCCTGTATTTTTTATGTCCGTTCTATTTTATAATTTTTATTTTATTTTATTTTATTTTTATTTTACTATTTTTAAACTGAATCATTTTAAACTATTTTTACTATTTGTGTTACTGAAAACTGTAAGCGGAGAGCCTATTGGGATGCTAGATCCTAATGTGAAACACTGTGATTCTACCTGTCTTATCTTTTTATGCTCGCTTATGCCTGTATTTTTTACTGTTGTGAAGCACTTTGACCTGCAACCTCTGTATGAAAAGTGCTATACAAATAAAGTTATTATTATTATTATTATTATAATCAACGCAACGGTTGTTCAGATTAGATTTGGGTGAAAGGTACGCATGAGAGAGAAGTCAGCGAGTGAGAACTCTGCTGAGAATTGGATCATGTTTTCCGTGCATGTCTTGGATCGAAAATAAAGCATTATCGGAATTCACCTATCTCATATTTATACTGAATATCGGCCGATACCGATCGCTGGCCGATCGATCGGGGCATCCCTAATTTTCACACTACTGTGAGAAAATAATAATCACACACAAAGGGACAATGGCTTATAGCAGACTTAATGATTTTAGAATATTTCAGATAATGAAATTAAATGTTAAATGTATATCATCAACTATCCAGTTAGTATTTATACTGTAACGTTTGGCTACATTAAATCATTGAGAGAGCCAGCCCCCCCCCCCCCCCCCCCCCCCCCCTCGGGTTTTGTTCCAGGTTTGCGTTTTGAGCGTCTAAGCTGCCGTAGGTGATGATGTCACACTCGATCAACTCTCATTGACGTTCACAACACAGGAAGAGTTGAACACACGGAGATTGAAACTGGATGCATTGCCCGATATAAAGAAACGAATAACCAATAAATATTAAGTTATGTTTAAACCTCTGTTTACATTTACATTTAGTCATTTAGCTGACGCTTTTATCCAAAGCGACTTACAAGTTCTGTGCGACAAGACAGCAAGAAGGGTACAACTCTATCAGCTGAGTAACAATGTTCATCAAAGTGTTGCGTGTTACAGTGTAGGTTAGTTTATTAGGACAAGTGCATGACATTAAGGTTAGTCTGTTGTCAAGCGTCGTCAATATAACCCACCCCCTTTCCTCACAAATGGAACTAGTGTTTTGGAGTCCGCTTTGAGCGTTTCCAGGGTTAGCAGCTAACGCTAGTTAGCTTAGCCTAGTCATGGGATAACTTAGTTAGCAGCTAACGTTAGCCCATTGCTCGCGTCAATTAAATTGCATGTCATTAAAGGTCCGGCTAGTCTGTGTCTAATGAAATTACAATTGCATGTCATTTAAGGTCCGCGCTGGTCTGTGTCTATAATGAAATGAGGACAGCTCTGCGCTAAAGCAAGTCTCATCTCAGCCGCGACAACATATACCGTAATTCCTCTAATAGTAACCGGGTCTCAAATACAAGCCGGGTCTCTATTAATGGCCGGGTGCGCTCTTGAGCTAAGCAATTATAAGCCGGCCTCCTAATACAAGCCGGGTTACTAATATACTGAGCTGCATACTGAGCTAGTTACTTGATTTCACTTTGAAAACGTTGAAATGACCAGTGACCACCTGTAATTGGACTGTTTACTATTTCATACAGTACTTGGTTTCAATAAATGAACCCAGTACATTTGACTGGGTTCAAACTGACACAAAATGTTGATTTATTCATTATGATCAGTTTGAAAATTTGAAATATAGGCCTCCCTCTTATACAGGCCTCCTCCTAATACAAGCCTGGTACCCGCTACAGTTGAAACAAATACAAGCCGGGGTTACTATTAGAGGAATTACGGTACTCGATGTTCACAATATAGTAATTTACTACATCTCATGTAGAACAAGCCGCGATACATAGAGTATACTCGATATATTGCCCAGCCCTAGTCTCTGTGCGCTTTCATGGCAAACCTTCATGCGAGTTAAGCCTTAAGGTCCCCCTATTTTTTTTTTTTTTTGATCCACTTTTTCTCCCATTTTTCTATATTTTCTCCCATCCCAATTTCGTATCATCCAATTCAACCCTCCCCTGTCACGAACGCTGTTTCTTGCCTCCCACAAGCCGGCTGCAATGTGGACTAAGTCATACATAGCACAAGTCCCCTCCGGTACTTGAGGTAACAGCAGTCGCATCTTTTCACCTGCGCAGCTCGACCTCTCAGTGTCGAGGAGTAACGCGTGGGAGGCTCACGCTGCCCCCGACACTTCCTGATTCTACTGCGCAGGCGCACCAACCGACTTGTAGGAGTCGCTTGTTCACAACGTTCGATCCCCACCCTTCAGTTTTCCCTCCCCGTAATACGGCCAATGTGTATTACTGCGGACGACCAGCCAAACTGAAAAACAATGTGGAGAGCTGGATTCGAACACGCGAATCCTAGCGTCTCCACACTGGTGGCGAGTGCCTTAGACCACTACACCACCTAGCCGCCAAGGTCCCCCTATTTCTTTATCATAAATCTATCAATAGAGACCGTATTAGATCCCCAATTATCATATCATGGGGTATCATTGGAAAGCCACACTCATTGGCTACAACCCTTTGCAAAGATTTTCGAGATCGCCAAATGATTGATGGAGCTAGAGCCCCGGGAGTGGTAATGTGTACTTTTGCGTACTTTGGGGCACGCCTCACATATCGGCATGTAACTCGAGAACCACTGAACGGATTTTGTCACCTGAAAGGGCAATCCACAGGCAACAAATAGGGCTCTAATCCCGTCTATATATTGTATTAAAAGAAATGCACACCCGAGCCACTAGAGGTCGGCAAAGAATCGTCCACATGTGGGCCCTTGGATGTTAAGAGGTTAATGTTTTTAAATATTTTTTTTTGTAGCCAAGCGTAAAGACCATAACCCTATCAAAAACAGTGGTCAAGGGCGGTCAGGTGGCGTAGCGGAGATTGCGCTCGTCACCAACGCAGGATATGCTGGGTTCAAGCCCAGCTCTCTGCGTTGTCACCAGCTTGGCTGGCCGTTCACACTAAAGGCCCTCCCATAGTCGAGCAGACTGTACACAGAGCAGACTCCGCGGAGGTCCGCGCGGACTCTTGAGCTTTGATCTCAGCGGACAGCAGACCCACAGGTGCGAAGCTACTATTTTCTGACGCGCGGACATCCGCGCCGCTGACTTGGTGTCACACAAAACGCTGCTCGGCGTTTTGGTTGACATCGAACTGCATTTAATGTGACGCCGATCTGCATTTTACTCTGACCACTCGCTCCGTGCCAAGAGAGATGTTTGAATGGCTTTTCTAAATGAAGTGTGTAAAATTGCCAGTTTTATTTCGAAATATTGGAAACGGAGATAACATAGAATGTTATCTCCGTTTCCAATATTTTTAAATAAAACTGGTGCTTTTATTTCATGCAATGCGTGTTTCATTTCAGCACCACGCGCTGTCCACCTCAAGCCTATACGGTACATTGCATCTCGCTACCTGTTATTCAAGTGCGTAAAACTTTTTTTGTGGGAAATGTAGTAAAACTGGTGCGAGAAATGTAGTTAGACCGCGGACGTCCGCTGAGATCTGCTCGACTATGAAAGCTCAAAGAGCCGCGCGGACCTCCGCGGAGTCTGCTCTGTGTACAGTCTGCTCGACTATGGGAGCACCTTAATACAATTGGCAGTATTAGGGGGTGGGGAAGCTGGCGGGTGGGAATCTGGCGTTGTGGACAGCGACGCCTACAGGTCAGGTCTCGGCGCTTGCTAAACGGGGCAGGACTTGGTGGAGATAGCGTGCCCTCCCACGCGTTACACTTCACCAATGAGAGTCCTCGCTGCCAAGTGAAAAGACGTCACTGGCTGTCGCCGCACGTCTCGGAGGAAGCGTGCGATCGACTCGGGACGCCCTTGTACCGACTCGTAGGAGAACATGCATACAGCAGCCAGGTAGGGGAGGGGGGGGGGAATTGGCACAACGACTAATTGGGACGGAGAGAAAATCAGAAAATTAAAAAAAGATTTATCGGAAATACGAATTTATCGGAAAATGCTAATTATCGTAAAAACCGCAAGGAAATGACTCAATCCAGATTCAACCCTGCCATTGGAAAGAGGAGCATTTCCCCTATCCATAGATGTATGATTTGGCCATAATAAGGTCAAGGTCAAGTTCAAGGTCAAATATGAATTTATAATTAAAATCGATTATCATTAATTACTGTATCTACAAATCCTTCTGTTTAATCATCTTCCATTTATTCATTTGCTTAGATTTTGTGTACACATGATCTCAATAAGGTGGTGAATGAGCTCAGTGAGCATTTTCTCGTACCCCACAGATTTAACATTATCAAAGATGCAAAAATCATAAATCATAATTTATATTCTCCTTTTCTTCATTACAATTTACTAGGGCTGACCTTCTAAGCTTTTTTTGGCAATCGAAGCTTCGGGGCCGAGCTTCGATTTTAATTCGAAGCTTCGGGGAAAAAATTAAATAAAAAATACATCAACTATAATTTTTTTTTAATTTTTTATCTTATGTTGTGAGACTTGTACAGCACTTGGATTGGATTAATTAATTAAGTAGCCCCTTTCGTGACTGACGCAGCCAACAAGGTTTCACTCGGCTGCGCTGCCTGGGTGCAGTGGGGCTGCTCTCACAGCCAACGACATGACATTACATAATTATGTTGCAACCTTCGTCTATCAAGCAAACAATTATATTATATTTAATTTATAATTATATCAGACAATGCACCTACAAAAGCAGATGATTACAATTAAATTAGCCAACTTGGTAACACATTAGTCATAGCAGCATAGGCATAGCCTTATTAATGTTTTGTGTGGCGTCGCCGTCGTGTACAACGATACTTACGTTTTTTAGGTGATTTGACAAAGTTGTTGTAGAGTTGTGATATGCCATTTTCTTCTGGCATATCTGGCACTCGGCTTTTTGGGCATTGTCTTTGCATATTTTAAAGTGTAACCACACGTCTGATGACCTTGTTGTTGTCCTTGTTGTTTTCAACACAGATAATACTTTCGTTTCATTGGAATGGAGGCGGGAAGCGCCGCTTACTTTCGTTTCATTGGAATGGAGGCGCAAGATTTTTATTTATTTTTTTAAACTTCGATATTTCTTTTATGTTCGAAGCTTGTGCCATCGAACGAAGCTTCGAAGTATTTAAGACAGCCCTACAATTTACTCAGCCTAGTAACAGACACAATATTTCTGACACTGGAAATACATACCCCCAGGTCCCTAGATGTTGCTAGATACCAAGAACATGCAAATTGACCTTGCAGACGTGGAACAATCTTCCATTTACTTAGGCATGTACAGGCACCTTTAGGTGAAATACAGCCTACAGCTTAACAGGTTAATGTGAACAATATGCTATTTAAGTCTCAAGTTGAAGGCAAACTTTGAATCATCTTTAACCCCTTCAGGTGTTATGATCCCAATGAGAGATAGAATCATCTTTAACCCCTTCAGGTGTTATGATCCCAATGAGATAGAATCATCTTTAACCCCTTCAGGTGTAATGATCCCAATGAGATAGAATCATCTTTAATCACTTCAGGTGTAATGATCCCAATGAGATAGAATCATCTTTAACCCCTTCAGGTGTAATGATCCCAATGAGATAGAATAATTTTTAACCCCATCAGGTGTTATGATCCCAATGAGAGATAGAATCATCTTTAACCCCTTCAGGTGTTATGATCCCAATGAGAGATAGAATCATATTTAACCTCTTCAGGTGTTATGATCCCAATGAGAGATAGAATCATCTTTAACCCCTTCAGGTATAATGATCCCAATGAGAGATAGAATCATCTTTAACCCCTTCAGGTGTAATGATCCAAATGAGAGATAGAATTTTCAACGGCTGTTGAATGTGCTTGAATTCCAAAAAATATACATCTGCAATGGTTAATAAAACCGTGAGTGAGAGAGAGAGAGAGTGAGAGTGAGACACCGACCTGCTCCTCAGAGAGTGGTAGCCAGTATATACAGGGGGCTGCTTTGGTCTTGCGGAACAAATCGTCCAGGAGTTTGGCGGGAGGCTCGTCTGGTTTCTCTGTGGAAAGACACAACATCAGTCAAGATGAAGCAGGTGCAGCGTCTACATCTATGATGGAGAACCTTTCCTCACGTGTGAAAGCATAGTGTGTGTGTAGCGTGTGGAAGCATAGTGTGTGTGTGTAGCGTGTGGAAGCATAGTGTGTGTGTAGCGTGTGGAAGCATAGTGTGTGTGTAGCGTGTGGAAGCATAGTGTGTGTGTAGCGTGTGGAAGCATAGTGTGTGTTAGGGCTGCACAATTTTGGGAAATAATTAGGAATGTCCGATATTATCAGCCGATATTGGCATTCAAATGTGATGTCGGAAAATATCTGTATCGTTTTTTTTTTTTTTTTTTACATGTCTATAACCTTTATTTACCCAGGCAAGCAAGTAAGAACAAATTCTGATTTTATTTATTGTCAAAAGTATGCATAATGTTGTGTTAATTCCACAACAAGAGATATGTAATGTTAATTACCTGAAATTATTCTGTTTTTTGGGGGGGGAACCCTGCATACCGTAATTCCTCTAATAGTAACCGGGTCTCAAATACAAGCCGGGTCTCTATTAATGGCCGGGTGCGCTCTTGAGCTAAGCAATTATAAGCCGGCCTCCTAATACAAGCCGGGTTACTAATATACTGAGCTGCATACTGAGCTAGTTACTTGATTTCACTTTGAAAACGTTGAAATGACCAGTGACCACCTGTAATTGGACTGTTTACTATTTCATACAGTACTTGGTTTCAATAAATGAACCCAGTACATTTGACTGGGTTCAAACTGACACAAAATGTTGATTTATTCATTATGATCCGTTTGAAAATTTGAAATATAGGCCTCCCTCTTATACAGGCCTCCTCCTAATACAAGCCTGGTACCCGCTACAGTTGAAACAAATACAAGCCGGGGTTACTATTAGAGGAATTACGGTATAATCGGTATCGGTTGATATCGGTATCGGAAATTAAGAGTTGGACAATATCGGTATAGGTAAAAAAAAAGACAATATCGAGCATCCCTAGAAATAATCTAATTGCGATTTTTCGGACAGATATTGCGATTAGATTTGCAATTATAATTATTTATTGTTTTTAAGCAGTCCCACAGAGGTTTATTGTAAAATGCAGCTTGCATCTGGCCTACTCGTGGGTCTGTTAGGGACACAGAGCCTGAAAATGTTTCTTTTTACCTGGGAATTGATACCGGTACCCAACGGTACCTTTTTTTCTGTACTTTACTCTCCCTCTCTTAACACATCCTGCGCCAATACCGTTGTACGACGTGTTTCAAGTTCATGCGAATTCTGCCAATCCACGGCGTACAATGTTATTGAGATCATATTTCATTTTTTCGCCATGTTATTCATAATTCCCTCACAGAGCCTGGTCTGATGCAGTGGGACTCGGCACAACTCTGCAACGCTTCAATACTGCCCCCTGGTGGATGATCGGCGAGTTGCCAAACCGGAAATGGCCGAGTCGACCTCGGTGCGTCTCCGAAATGCGTCCGGCACTCGCATATTGTTGCGGGACTCTAGCCACACACCGTGGATATGGATCGCTGCCATAACTCAATAATCGACATGATTTGGGCGAGTATTATTATTATACAAACCGGAAATAGATCGACTCGATCACAGTCAAATAAGTGGGATCTTTTTGCTCCAGTCCCATCGCCCAACGGTAAGAGGACGCTAACGTTACTTTCAGCCTGTTTGTTTATTATTATCCATGCAAACTGCTCTGATCAATATATCACCCATACAACATAAAGCATTTAACGACGATCACGGAATTATAAACGACCCCCCCCCCCCCCTCCGTTCATCCGTGCATGATCAGTCATAACGTTTAGGATCATGTACAGTTGAAATTTGTTATATAGCGTGGATCGGCAACAAACGGCATTTGATAATCTATATATGCCTATATCTCACGTTCTAGGAATTACTGCAGAAAACGATAAAAACATATTTATATTCTAGACAGTATTTTCGTATGAATGAAAAAGTTAAATGTTACTACATCCTGAACGATAGATAATCGATGTTGAATGGGCCATAGTAATGTCAATTTAGCAATACAATTTAAAAAGTTATAGCCCTGCAAAGAAGGTGAACATCTCCATAGACTTAGTGCTGGCAGAGAATGGTATAAGATGCTCAAATTGCGTGGCAGGGAATGTGTTAAGTCTAAACTTCACAACACACAATCTAAAACCCCTTACCTCCCTCTCCCAAACCGTTCCTAGAACCATTTTTTTTATGTTGCATGATCATGTATATTTATTTTGTATTATAATTTTTTTTATGTTTAAATATCAACATTATCTGGCAATCCTCTGTAAATAAAAAAATAAAATAGTAAATACTATCAAACTCCTCTGATGTCAGACCAGATATGAGACGCATGTAGTGCACACAAACATAAAAGGAGAATGGCTTAAATGATTTTAGAATAATGAAGTTAAATGTTTATTATTATGTTTGTGGGGCGGCGTGGCTCAGGGGTAGAGCGGGGCGTCCAATGATCGAAGGGTTGGTGGTTCGAATCCCGCTCAAGCCCATGTCCATCCCATTGCCGTTGTGTCCTTGGGCAAGACACTTAACCTACTTGCCTCGTATGCATGTGAATGAATGTTGGTGGTGGTCGGAGGGGCCGTAGGCGTTGATTATTCGCCACGCTTCCGTGAGTCTGCCTCAGGGCAGCTCTGGCTGCAATTGTAGCTTACCACCACCGGTATGACTGTGTATGAACGAATAATGGACTCTGTGAAGCGCTCTGGGTCAGAGCAACAGTCAGTCAGAGAAGAGCGCTATATAAATCCAATCCATTATTATTATTATTATTATTATCATCAACTATCCAGTTTGTTTTTATAGTGCAACGTTTTTCTACTTAAACATTAATTGAACCAGTAGAGAGAGAGAGAGAGAGAGAGAGAGAGAGAGACTATTCATGTAGACCAGGGGTAGGCAACCCTAGGCACGCGTGCCTGCATAGGCACGCGGGGGCATTTTCATAGGCACAGGGGGCAGCATAAAAATATATATATTAAAAAAAAATTGTGCTTTGAAATATTAGTGAAATATTTTGCACTGTTGTCGCATTTATCTTGTTGAAATCCTCCCACAGGTTCTTTTTACTACCACATATTTAATTGAGACCCTTTATTTGTTTATTATTTTCAATTTAGCTGGAAATACATTGCTACATCATTCAGTAACATTTGCAGAGCCTTATAACAAAAACATTATTACGGTCACCATTGTGACCAGTGGGATTAATCAACAAATTGTATTATTTATTTTTCTATTTCATTGAACATTGCACATGTTAAAAGCCATTTTTTTAACTCAAAATGTGAGTATTACCAAGTCAACTTGTGTTCTTAAAACAATGACAATAAACATAGTTTTATTAGGTTGAAATAATGTGGTTGTATACTTATTTTTCTGTTAACTTATTATGGATTGAAAACTGAAAACCTTAATGCACAGTAACTGAACTCAATATTTTTAAGTTCTGGTAACTTATTGTTATTTATTTTTTTACAGTGTAGTCTTGCGATCAATCAACACTTATTTACACGATATACCTCACATTCACCCTCCATTCACATCCTGGTGTTCTCCTGGTGTTCTCCATTAGGCCTGTAATGGCACTCCATGTCAAAAAGGTTGCTGACCCCTGATGTAGACTATTCTGCTTTGTGTTTACATGTGATGTATTGTATACATGCACTTTTATTATGTTCTTGTGTGATGTATCGCACATTTTATTGCTGTGTGATGTATTGCAAATGTTATTGCTGTCATCTTGGCCAGGTCTCCCTTGCAAAGGAGATCTTGTATCTCAATGGGACTTCCTAGTTAAATACATAAAAAAAATATATATAATTTATTGCAGACTTTGCGATTAGCTAATTGCATCATTTCAAAATCACGATTTCGATTTAAAATCGATTAATCGTTCAGCCCTGTGTGTAGCGTGTGGAAGCATAGTGTGTGTGTAGCGTGTGGAAGCATAGTGTGTGTGTAGCGTGTGGAAGCATAGTGTGTGTGTAGCGTGTGGAAGCATAGTGTGTGTGTAGTGTGTGCCGTCTTGTCTAATCTCTGTACACCTCTGGCTGCACCAATAAACAAATACCTGTGAATTTATGGCATTTACAGAATTAAGTGGTTCAGATTCCGAAAAGAAAAAATAGGGACACGCCCACCCCCCCCTTCTCGTCAGACTTCCTCTCCTTGCTCTTCTCCCTCCTTCTCGTCAGACTTCCTCTCCTTGCTCTTCTCCCTCTCCCTCCTTCTCGTCAGACTTCCTCTCCTTGCTCTTCTCCCTCTCCCTCCTTCTCGTCAGACTTCCTCTCCTTGCTCTTCTCCCTCTCCCTCCTTCTCGTCAGACTTCCTCTCCTTGCTCTTCTCCCTCCTTCTCGTCAGACTTCCTCTCCTTGCTTTTCTCCCTCCCTCCTTCTCGTCAGACTTCCTCTCCTTGCTCTTCTCCCTCTCCCTCCCGCGTCTCTACAATTCGTAGCCGCATTTCTGCAGACCCCTCTCTGATTGGTTGAGCTCCATTTCTGCAGACCCCTCTCTGATTGGTTGAGCGAAGCCCCTCTCTGATTGGAAATGTACTACCAGATTCGCGTATAACGTTATTTCGCATGACTTCGCGGTTTATTCATAACGTTATGCACATTTCACAACACAGCCAGCTGTCAGAAACTGTACATTGTAACGTTGTTATTTCGCGGCCTGCCCATTTGATGTTCCCAAATCATATTCAGAAAGTATCACAGAGACTTCTATTGACCAAGGAATTAGTTATTATTAGTAAGACACAACATTTCCGTAGCAATTGACCACCAGACTCTCTCTTAAGGCATTAACTGGGTTAATTAATATAAATGTTATATTGTAACTGTCTAATTACACATTGGTTCCGAAACATGTATGTTCCAGGCTGCGAAGCCGGCGAGTGATTATTATTGGTTTTTAATGACAAACTAATTACATAATCCTATCCAACATATGTGTAAAGGCACACACAACATATTCCAGTTAACGGTATATTTTTTTAATGATTCGTTATGGCGTAATCAATACTTCCATGCGTATAAATTGCGTTCGCGACCTCCATGTTTTGGGGCTATTCATCAGAAAACTCGGATCCGGGATTCGGCTCCCATCCGTCGGGCAACAACTGTGGGTTTTCAGCCTCTCTCTCTGGAGCTTAACGGAGTTTCGACTCCTGGCTAGAGGAGCTTGTCGCGGCTCATGCGCATGCGCGCGGCCAATCAGAGAGGGGTCTGCAGAAATGGCCTCAACCAATCAGAGAGGGGTCTGCAGAAATGCGGCTACGAATTGTAGAGACGCCTCCCTCCCTCCTTCTAGTCAGACTTCCTCTCCTTGCTCTTCTCCCTCCCCCCTCACCCTTCTTGTCAACTTCCTCTCCTTGCTCTTCGCCCTCTCCCTCCCTCCTTCTCATCAGACTTCCTCTCCTTGCTCTTCGCCCTCTCCCTCCCTCCTTCTCATCAGACTTCCTCTCCTTGCTCTTCGCCCTCTCCCTCCCTCCTTCCTGTCAGACTTCCTCTCCTTGCTCTTCGCCCTCTCCCTCCCTCCTTCCTGTCAGACTTCCTCTCCTTGCTCTTCTCCCTCCCCCTCTCACCCTTCTTGTCAACTTCCTCTCCTTGCTCTTCGCCCTCTCCCTCCCTCCTTCTCATCAGACTTCCTCTCCTTGCTCTTCACCCTCCCCCCTCTCACCCTTCTCGTCAGACTTCCTCTCCTTGCTCTTCTCCCTCTCCCTCCCACCCTTCTCGTCAGACTTCCTCTCCTTGCTCTTCTCCCTCTCCCTCCTTCTCGTCAGACTTCCTCTCCTTGTTCTTCTCCCTCTCCCCTCTCACCCTTCTCGTCAGACTTCCTCTCCCTCCTCCCCTTCTCGTCAGACTTCCTCTCCTTGCTCTTCTCCCTCTCCCTCCCCTTCTCGTCAGACTTCCTCTCCTTGCTCTTCTCCCTCTCCTTCTCGTCAGACTTCCTCTCCTTGCTCTTCTCCCTCTCCTTCTCATCAGACTTCCTCTCCTTGCTCTTCTCCCTCTCCCTCCCCTTCTCGTCAGACTTCCTCTCCTTGCTCTTCTCCCTCCCCCCTCTCACCCTTCTCGTCAACTTCCTCTCCTTGCTCTTCGCCCTCTCCCTCCCCTTCTCGTCAGACTTCCTCTCCTTGCTCTTCGCCCTCTCCCTCCCGTCAGACTTCCTCTCCTTGCTCTTCGCCCTCCCACCTCTTGTCAGACTTCCTCTCCTTGCTCTTCGCCCTCTCCCTCCGCCCTCTCACCCTTCTCGTCAGACTTCCTCTCCTTGCTCTTCGCCCTCTCCCTCCCGTCAGACTTCCTCTCCTTGCTCTTCGCCCTCCCACCTCTTGTCAGACTTCCTCTCCTTGCTCTTCGCCCTCTCCCTCCCCCCTCTCACCCTTCTCGTCAGACTTCCTCTCCTTGCTCTTCGCCCTCTCCCTCCCGTCAGACTTCCTCTCCTTGCTCTTCGCCCTCCCACCTCTTGTCAGACTTCCTCTCCTTGCTCTTCGCCCTCTCCCTCCCCCCTCTCACCCTTCTCGTCAGACTTCCTCTCCTTGCTCTTCGCCCTCTCCCTCCCGTCAGACTTCCTCTCCTTGCTCTTCGCCCTCCCACCTCTTGTCAGACTTCCTCTCCTTGCTCTTCGCCCTCTCCCTCCCCCCTCTCACCCTTCTTGTCAGACTTCCTCTCCTTGCTCTTCGCACGCTCCCTCCGCCTCTTCTCACGATCCCTGGATCGGGACCGTCGACCCTCCTCCCCCGGCCGGGCGAACTCGCGGATCTTATCCCGGTCCCACTCCCGCTCGCCCCGGGCCCTCTCGCGCCGCTGCATCTCCCTCTCCCGCTCCGCCCACTGGTCCCGCACGCCTATGACGCCCCTCTCCCTCTCTCGGTCCCGTTCCTGCATCAGTGGGGGCAGCCGGGGCAGGGGGCCCACCGGCGGGAGAACCGGGCGTTCCTCGATGACTCGCTCTGGCTTCAGCAGACCTCTGTGGAAGTCCAACTACGGGAAGAGGAAGAGGACAAATGAGTGACGAGGGGCATTTTTTAACGGGGCATTCAAATCAAACATTTCCCCCCAGAGTGCCATCTACCCATCCAGATTTCCGTTTCAGTGTGATTTGCCTAATTTTGGTGATTTCTGCCGTCACTCCAGTACAATGGAGCCAAATGTCACTCAGTTTGTGTTGCTCAAAACACCCAACAAATACATTTGAAAAACTCAAAAATGAACGTCTCTTTACAGAAATCATGACCCGGTTACTCAAGTAATCCACAGACCTTATTGTGAGCAGTTTCATATAGGAACTATTTTAGGATTGGTGCGTGAGGAGTTAGTGTGTGAGGAGAAGACTCCATGATACACAACAATGGCAGAGGATTTATCAATATTTTGGATTTAAACACCGCAGCTCGACCGGAGAGGAGCTCAGAGGACCAGTCCAGATCAGCAAAAGTATGTTTGCGTGTTTTTTCTTCTTCTCTCGGATCAGCTGCGAGGGGAAAGTGACGCGGCCGCGTTGGTGTGTGTGTGTCTTTCCATTGGTTAACATTATTAGGCGAACAAGAAAACTATGAACATTTTCAGCCTATTGTAATGACCCTGCTGTGTTACAGTTACATACAAATATCATTCATTCATGGTTTAGTTTCAGGCACACCTGTAGTAAGGGGAGGGGAGGAGGCGAGAAACAGCCCAGTGCAGACTAGTGTGCAGTTGTTCATTTGTTCCATCCGCTTGTCATCATGCCTTTACAAATTTGTTCCATCCGCTTGTCATCATGCCTTTACAAGCTTCAACGTTTTATTAATAATCTAAACGTTAAATGAATGACCTTCTGTGTTAAGACCGTTAGTAAGCCAGTGTCAAGTAAAGATATTGAGCATACATTTGTAAAATGTGCAACCCTAGTTTCACCTAGTGGTATGAGACATATTCGTCGTATGGCTGGATGTACCGAACTGTGACGTCCGTACCGTGAAGTCCATACCGTAAAGTCGCTGGACGAATACACGTACCGTTACACCCCTAATAGACACTGTTATGTCTTATTCCTATTACTTGTATTATTGCACAATCGCTGCGGGCATGACCTCCCACATGACTTGACTTGATGCCGAATGTCTTAACCGTGCAACGGAAGTAGTTCTGCAACCGTGCACTGGAATTAGTTCTGTAACCGTGCAACGGTGCACTGGAATTAGTTCTGTAACCGTGCAACGGTGCACTGGAAGTAGTTCTGTAACTGTGCAACCATGCACTGGAAGTAGTTCTGTAACCGGGCAAATGGAAGTAGTTCTGTAACGGTGCAATGGAAGTAGTTCTGTAACGGTGCAATGGAAGTAGTTCTGTAACGGTGCAATATAAGTAGTTCTGTAACGGTGCAATGGAAGTAGTTCTGTAACGGTGCAATATAAGTAGTTCTGTAACGGTGCAATATAAGTAGTTATGTAACGGTGCAATGGAAGTAGTTCTGTAACCGTGCAATGGAAGTAGTTCTGTAACCGTGCAATGGAAGTAGTTCTGTAACGGTGCAACAGAAATAGTTCTGTAACCGTGCACTGGAATTAGTTATATAGTCGTACTGGCGAATCGCGTCCTGCTCTTCGCCATCGAGATGTACCTCATCTCCAGTACCTACTGTACTTCATTAAACGAATAAACAAATGCACCCAGCATCTGACCAGGCCCCGCCCTAGTGACGTAGTACTAGGCGTGGTCACCACTCGCCCTTCCTCTATTTCGTTTCCATCATGGCGGATGCTTGCACCCTGTGAACTAGTGTTATGAAAAGTTTAGAGAAATTGTGCAATGTTGAGTGTTTACCGGAGATTTGCCAACCCCTGGAATCTTCGCGCCATGTTCCAACAACACGTTGGGTCTATCCTGGTGTTTCCTCGTCTTGTGGCAGCAGATCGAGGGACAGCGTGCGAGGTTTGGCTATCGAGCCAACTCGTACACAGGTAGGCTCTGTGTCATCAGGCATTAACGCTGGTGTTAGTAATGCGGCTGGTTGTTTTAGACAACCGAGTTGTGTGTCGGCGCCAGGGGCGGGATGTCTGGGTGAACGTCCCTCTGAGTTGGACGTTTTCCAGGCGATCTTGGAGCGCGCTGCTAACACTAATGCTATAATGCTGGGTCACTGTTTTAATGTTCCCCACGGTGGGATGTCACCGCTTTTCCCTCCTCTTAACCGGTTCATTGATGAAGGTCAGTCGGTAGCTAATGTGGGGGGTTTTGCCGAGTCTTATTTACCCTTTTTACGGGTGAACGGGTTGACAACAGGGCGCAGGGCGGGTGGCCTGTTATTTTTCTACAACGGAGTTCGGTGATTTGCGAATCTGATTGGCCAGTGTCGTGACATGTACGCCCAATCGTGGGACCGCAAGTTTCTACACTGGTTAGGCTTAGGCGCTCGTTCGAAGTCGGTTAAGGTTAGAGTTTGTCTTAGAGCATGGCAATAGAACGCCTGCCCTGATTCCGACGGTTAAGCTTAGGCACTCTTTCGAAGTTGGTTAAGGTTAGAGTTTGTCTTAGAGCATGGCGATAGAACGCCAGGTGCTTTGCAGGCTGTTCGAAGCGGAAATGGGCAAAGACACAGCTCGTCACGCTATTGGGCACACATGTCACATGACCAGAAATGTCAGTGGCCAATCAGATTTGCAAATCGCAGAACTCCGTTGTAGAAAATATAGACGCGGGCGGGTGTGCCGTGGCTAGAGAGCCAGGTAGCATCGATCCTGTGCCCCGGCGGAGTTGAACGGTGTCCCACCCGGAAGCCGACGCTTGAGAGCAGGTCGGCCCGGCAGGTGGCAGTATGGACTGAGTTATACTGCTACAGGATGGAATTTAGCGGCGGCCAGTGTTGTGGCTCAGCCGACTGCTTTTCTGTCCACATTAGCGTCGGGTAGTGGGGCTACAGGACCAGCCGACGCTGAAAACATTTTGCATGTTTTTGGTGTTAGAGATCTTGACTCAGTCGCAAGCTATAACTGTGGGGAGGATTAGGATGCTATCAATGCTTGTTAATAGGCATTTCTGGTTGGAGCAGTCTCCTCTTGGGGAGAAAGAAAGGTTTCTTCTCCTCACGGCTCCTCTTTCCGCGGAAGGACTCTTTGGTCGTTCTGCTGAGACGCGGGCGGTTGTTGACCTAGGTCCCACACCTAGCCAGAGGTTGGAGCACGGCCTCGTCAGCGACTGTGGCGAGGCCCTCGACAGGCGGCCATGTTTCCCCCGCCAGTGGTACCCTGGGCGTCGAGTCAACAGGTGTCCACAAGGTTGACAGCCTTGGCGGCCGAGGGATCGGCCATGGTGGATGAGCTCGGCTTGGAATATACAAGCCGTCGCCGTCCTGCCGCGAGCAGCCCGCTCCCCGATCACTCCCTCCCCCGTCACCAGCGGAAAAGGGGCTCTGATCGTTTTCCTTTGGCTGCAGGCTGCGAGCCTTCATTGAAGCGCATGCGGCCCCACGTTTCGCTTCTCATGGGGACAGGGGCTGACACCCAGTTGATGGCTGAGCCTGGGTCTGTCCGTGAGAATGTTGTGCTGTCACGTGGCTCCCTCGCCACGCGTTGTGCGATTGGTGAGCCTGGTGTTACGGCTGCCACTGTCGACGGTGGTCAGCAGGGGGACTCGAGGCCTCTTCGAAAGAATGCTCAGCACGGGTTACCCCGACCTCACCTTCGCCAGGCGGGGTATCACGTTGATGCCTCCCACTCCCTCAAGATCGGCAGTGGTCTGAAAAGAAGAGGCGCGCGTGATTTGGGTGGTAGCAATATCACTGCAGGGCTACGGTGTGTAGGAACCCATGGGGTCCTCACGCCTTGCATGTCCGGCTGCAGAACAACTCATCAGCATGTTCTGGAGGGGTGTTCAGTGGGGGAGCGTGTGTCACCTAGTTTGATGTCAGCTTCTCCCGTATCAAACCGGCCCTTTGTCAGGGTCCCCCCTTGGGTGCGAACGCCCTGCCCGCACAGCGGGAGGGACCGGGCCGCGTGAATATTAAAGGCAACCAACTTGTGTTCGGCTTTTCTCTGATTGGACGCGCCCCCCCGCCCCCACGCGCAGGCAAGCGCAGCCGTCCCACGTCCCAAATGAAATCCAAAGAGCAAGCGCGGCAGCGCGGGCAACCAACTTGTGTAGTGTTGGGCTGCTGTTCCAACGCACTTGTGTTGGGCTGCGGTAGCAGTGGAGCGCTGCTGACTGATTATTATGTTTCGCGTTTTTATACAGTTATGAAATAATAAACACTGTTAGGACTCGCAATAATAAACACTGTTACGACTGTCTGACTCTTAATAATAAACACTGTTAGGACTATCTGACTCTTACTAATAAACACTGTGTTAGGACTATAAACACTGTTAGGACTATCTGACTCTTAATAATAAACACTGTTACAGTGTTAGGACTATCTCGAGTCACGCGTCACTACTGTAACTAGAAACTCTGGGTGTCACTGTACATCAGTAACGTTATTTCGCGTTTTTAACGTCAGCGGGGCGATGCTGTGGTTTGTCCCCGGCTAACGTGCACCGCCGCCGGCTCTACTCGGTCCAGCTCCAGCAGCAGCGGCCGTTCCTCCGTTGTAGAACGAAGCCCTTCAATGACCGCGCTCTCATATTTTGCGAATGCATAAACTATATCTTAAATTATGGCTATGTGTCTAATATGGCTGTCGCTTATCAATGACTTCGCGACAGCCATATTAGACACATAGCCATAATTTAAGATATAGTTTATGCATTCGCAAATATGAGAGCTCTGTCATTGAAGTGGGTGGTGGCAGTGTAACAGCGTTCACCCTGATGTAAAGTAGCGATTTTTATTGTTTTGTCATGACAACCCAATTACATAATCCAACATATGTGTAAAGAAACAACATATTCCAGTTAACGGTATATTTTTTAATGATTCATTACGGTATAAATTAGGTTAACTGGAGCTGTGGAGGCTTCTTGCTGAAGAGCCAGCGGGGCGACGCGGTTGTTTTTTCCCCGGCTTGTGCGCCGCCCGCGGCTTGACTCGGTTCAGCGTTCACCCTGATGTAAAGTAGCGATTTTTATTGTTTTGTCATGAAAACCCAATTACATAATCCAACATATGTGTAAAGAAACAACATATTCCAGTTAACGGTATATTTTTTAATGATTCATTACGGTATAAATTAGGTTAACTGGAGCTGTGGAGGCTCCTTGCTGAAGAGCCAGCGGGGCGACGCGGTTGTTTTTTCCCCGGCTTGCGTGTGCCGCCCGCGGCTTGACTCGGTTCAGCTCCAGCAGCAGCAGCGGCCGTTCCTCCGTTGTAGGAAGCCCTTCAATGACGAGCGCTCTCATATTTTGCGAATGCATAAACTATATCTTAAATTATGGCTATGTGTCTAATATGGCTGTCGCTTATCAATGACTTCGCGACAGCCATATTAGACACATAGCCATAATTTAAGATATAGTTTATGCATTCGCAAATATGAGAGCTCTGTCATTGAAGTGGGTGGTGGCAGCTTACTAACAGTAGCGATTTTTATTGTTTTGTCATGACCAAACATAATCCCAACATAGATGTGGAGGTGTACTACTGTATGTCAAATGTCGGTCATGTGGTGGAAGAGTTTAGCACAGTCGCACAACAGAACACCAGTGTTTCTAGTAGATATGTTTATACATATATATATATACATACATATATGCGCATGCGCAGCCACTCTGCCGCGACTGCCGCGTCTCTCTTGTCTCTCTTGTCTCTCTTGCCGCAAGGCCGCGTGCTAGTGGATTGATTGATTGGCCGTGTGGCCAATCAGAGAAACGCTGAACGAAAAGCTTAACACAAGTTGGTTGCCTTTAATATTCACGCGACCGGGCCGCCTATCTACAGTTCCTTGCGGCCCAGCGCCAGTTGACGGCGGGTGCGCTCTGGGATTATTATCACATATGGCTACAACAGTGCCATATGTCGGGGTGGAGAGAGAACGTTGAGGCGGGGGCTTGTTTTGGAGTTCGCACAACCCCACCCTCCGTTTTCAGGTTTGGTGCAGACCCTATTGTCAGGGTCAGCAGCAGTGACAGCTCTGGCCGACGAGATCCAATCTCTGTTGGCGAAGCAGGCCGTAGTCGTGGTCCCGAGAGAGGACGCAATGTCAGGCGTCTACTCCCGTTATTTTCTGGTGCCCAAAAAAACGGGAGGTGTCAGACCTATACTGGATCTGTCCGCGTTCAATCGTCTGATTGTGGCGAGACCATTCAGAATGTTGACCGTCAAACACCCGCTACTCGCTGTCAGGGTGGGAGACTGGTTCACCTCCATAGACCTGAAGGATGCGTATTTTCACATCCCGATTTTCCCTCCTCACAGGAAGTTCCTACGGTTCCTATTTCAGGGCGTAGCGTACCAATACCAGAGGTTGCCGTTCGGCTACTCTCTGGCCCCCCGCACATTCACCAAGTCAGGGTTCCCACGCTTGCCTTGAAATTTCTTTCCATGCTACCTCCTGATTTTCCAGGTACCATATTAAGTGATGATCTATAGGCCCCTGAAGCTTTCCGCCCCCATCCGTGCCCCCCTCCCCTCACACACACAACCCCCTAGGACGCCCGACTACTTACTTGATTTAAAAGATGTGCCAGTCAAGTCTACATTGTAAATGCTTAGAGATGATGTCTTATTGATAATATCAATGCATGAAATAATGCAACAAGCTGTAGATGAAAAACTATTTATTGAACTGGAACTTTGAAACACATGAGCACTGGGATTGATATATGTTCTCTCTTCCACTCCTCTCCTATCTCATCCTGTCCTCTTCTCTCCACACCTCCCCTCTTGTGTCTGCTCGTCTTCTCTTCCTACTCTTATAAACTCCTCTCCACTCTTCTCCCTTTTCCTCTGTCATCCTCTACTCTCTTCTCCTCCTCTTTCATCTTCACCGCTCTTCTCTTCCTCCTCCCTCTTTCCTTTAGTTATTAGTCTTATTAGATTATGAGTCTTACGTAGAAGGGGGTAGTATGCCTACTCTTCTTTTGTAAATCAAACTAATGAACCTAAAAGGGAAAACATAAGGCTGGTTCCCCTGTGGTTCCTCAGTACAGCAACCCCACTAGTAAGCTTAGCTTAACAGTATAGATGTATAGAATCAGTCTAGGCATGATCAATGATTTTTCAAAAATGTCTCACCCCAAATGTTCCTATTTAGTAGTATAATCTTTTAAAAAAAACATCACAAAATAGCTAAAAGTAGATATAAGAATGAATGTTACAAACTGTATCAAGACTAGACTATTCATGTCAACTAGTATAGCAGTAATGTCAGAGTCTAATGTGAAAATGTATTGGTAGTTAGCTAGCAATGCAAGCTAGCCAACACTAGCTAGTTAGTTAGCAAACTGAATGTTGGCTAGCAAGATTGCACTCCATGTCATACCTGTCAACCCTCCCATTTTTCCCAGGATTCATCCGTATTTCAACCTTCTCTCCCGCCGTCCTCTCGTTAAAATATTTTCCCGTATTTTTCCATTTTTTTTTATTTATACAAAATGGCTGCAATTCCGCTCTGTGACGACAGGTGGCAGCAGTGTAGATTAGAACATTAGCACAGGAAGTCACCCCGGAAGACAGTTGCCGAGAAAATGTCAGGCAAAGTGGGGTTGTTCCCGGAGCTCACTCTCGGCCGTGGTTTCTCAGTGTATAATGTATGGTGCTCTCCCTCAACATGCGAGTAGGGTGAGACAACACCATTCTTTAGGGGCGGCGTGGCTCAGGGGTAGAGCGGGTCGTCCAATGATTGAAGGGTTGGTGGTTCGAATCCCGCTCAAGCCCATGTCCATCCCACTGCCGTTGTGTCCTTGGGCAAGACACTTAACCTACTTGCCTCGTATGAATGTGTATGCATGTGAATAGTGATGCACGATATATCGGCCGCCGATATAATATCGGCCGATATGGCAGTTTTTTTACACATCGGTATCGGTCCGATATCAAGATAGGGCCGATATCCGATATTAAAAAAATATATATATATGTTTTACATATTTTTACAATAAGTTACAAAAGTAAAAAAATTATGCGTTTTGGAAAATAGCTCTTTATTTGATTATCATAAAAAAGTGTTTTCTATACAGAGATATCGACATCGGTAAATATCGGTATCGGCCAGAACAGCAATATTAATATCGGTTATCGGTATCGGCCACAATTTTCACATCGGTGCATCACTACATGTGAATGAATGTTGGTGGTGGTCGGAGGGGCCGTAGGCGATGATTATTCGCCACGCTTCCGTGACTCTGCCTCAGGGCAGCTCTGGCTGCAATTGTAGCTTACCACCACCGGTATGACTGTATGAACAAATAATGGACTCTGTAAGCGCTCTGGGTGTCATGAAGAGCGCTATATAAATCCAATCCATTATTATTATTATTATTATTATTGTCTAGTATAGTGTGTTCATTAGATGGGTGAAATCCTCTTTCAGTGCCTCTGTGCCTGTTTTCGTAGGCAGTTAGCCTCTGGTATGTGTGCCATTAGCGTTAGCCACGCTTCTATGCCTCTTCTTTTGAAAAAATAAAAATAAAAATATATATATATATACACTACGGCCCCTTTCGACCGATTAGTCGACTAATCGATTAATAGGGGTCAGTCCTAGTGCCAGTATAACTTTTGTAAAGTAATGAAGCGCAAATGTAAAGTTAATCAATACACAATGAAACAATATCTTTATCTATATCACATGTCAAAACTACTTAAATAAAACAAGATTTCCGTTTTTTTATTTCTACTCATTCATCCAAAACAAGACACTGTAGATGTCAAGGCTCCCGTGTTGGCTGGGAAATGCATGTATTTGACCATTCTATTGAGATCACGAGTAACGTTATTATTCCTGAAGTCCACCAATCCAAAACTATACTTTGAAAGTCCATATCACCAACTTGCCTGCATCAAATTCCAACATCCAATATACCATATAGGATGCCAAGAGGGTTTTTATAAACTCATCTTAATTTTGTGCTCAATAGTTTCATTTTATTACTATTTTACACATCATCCAATACAATTGTCCAGGACAACGGTTTCTATTTCCATGTAAGTGTTCACTTTTGCTCAGTTTCCATGACTTTTCCATACCTGGAAAATGAAAAAATTAATTCCATGTTTTCCATGTTTTCCAGGTACCGTGGGAACCCTGCAAGTGCGTAGAGACTGCGCTGGAGCCTCTACGTCGTCAGGGGATACGAATTATTTTCTATCTCGACGACATGCTGCTCCTCAGCCGGTCGGAGGAGGTCGCCAGGTCTCATAACAGGCTGGTGGTGGAATTCCTCACCAGGCTGGGTTTTGCTGTGAACTGGAAGAAGAGTACTCCTCTTCCCAGTCAACAGGTGGAGTACTTGGGCTTGGTTCTGAGTTCAAGGCCCATGAGGGCAACCCTCTCGGAGCAACGGAGTGTGTCTATCCTCAACGCGCTCGGGGGGGTTCCGTCCTGGAGGGACGTCACGGCGCTGCAGGTGATGCGCCTGCTCGGTATGATGGCATCTGCTCACGCTGTGGTCCCTCTTGGCCTCCTCTTCATGAGGAGGATACAGAAGTGGTTTTCCAGTATGAAAATAGACCCGGTGAGGGACAAGTGGAAACGGTTGACGGTTCCTTTGTCGATACGGGGGGATCTCGCCCACTGGAGGAGGACTGGTATCCTCACCAATGGGCAGCAGGCGTTCACACGTCACGGTCTTCACCGACGCCTCCCTCACGGGATGGGGGGGGGACGTGTCGGACCAACGCAGTAGGGGGCAGCTGGACGATCCATGCTGCCCGGTCTGCCCTGCACATCAATGTGTTGGAATTGAAGGCGGTCCTCCTGGTCCTCAGACGGCTCGCCCACTTGGTGGTAGGCGAGCACGTTTTGGTCAGGACGGACAGTATGACAGCAGCGGCGTATATCAACAGACAGGGTGGAGTACGCTCCACCCGTCTGCACCGGTCGAGCTCTGGCTATGGGCGTCTCACAATCTGCGCAGTCTGAGGGCGCTCCACATCCCTGGCAAGGAGAATGTGGGCGCGGATGTGATGTCGCGGAGCGGTCCTCATCACGACGAGTGGGAACTGCGCCAAGACGTAGTCAGGCAGATCGCGTCGGGGAAGATTCAGTGGATCCGTTTGCGAGCAGACGATCTCACAAGTGCCCCTTGTGGTTCTCGGTCAGCCTTGGGGGTGGATGCCTTCTCAGTGTATCCATGGCCACCCGGGCTTCTGTACGCCTTTCCCCCCCCACACCTGATAGGTCAGTTGTTGGAGCGGGTATGGTGGGAGCACAGGACCTTGATCCTGGTTGCGCCGGACCGGGGCACAGCTGTGTGGTTCCCGGTCCTGATCCAGCTATTGGTAGCCGTGGCCTGTTCCTTGGTCATCGCTCTGTGCTCTCTCGGTGCGGCCTGAGTGTCTGTCTATTCGTTTCGATAGCGGTGCCACTCTGAGGCCTAATCCAGCCTTCGTGCCGAAAAATATCCGGAGTTCTTTCCGCTCCAGGGATATTATGGTTCAGGCGTTTCATCCGCCTCCTCACGCTAGTGAGTTAGAGGCGAGCCTTCACCTGTCATGTCCGGTCCGGGCTTTGGGGATTTACCTCAGCCGTACTCAGGGCTACCGATCAGCTTTTTATCTGTTACGGTGGCTCTCGCGCTGGTAAGGCACTGTCGGAACAGCGCCTGTCCCATTGGTTGTGCGAGGGCATTGCCCTTTGCTACACGTTGGCTGGGCTGGGGGGGTGTCAGGGCGCACTCCACTCGTGGGGTGGCGGCCTCTGCCGCCCTGTTAGGAGGGGCCTCGGTGGAGGACATCTGTGCTGCGGCTTCATGGTCCTCACCGGGTCCCTTCGTAAGGTTTTACCTCATGGACATGACCGGGGGTTCTGTCTCCCAGGCGGTTCTGAGGTCTGGAACCTCTCCTGCTACCCGTCTTTCGGTGGGGTAGCAGGGGTGTGTGGGTGTGGACCACAATGTGTTGTCACACGTGGTCCCGCCTGTGCTGTGCATTTAGGAGGTTTCTGGTTCCCTCTTTATCACACTTGGGTGGAGTTGACTGCCGCCCCCTCTTCACTAGGAAGGAGGGGTGACGGGACTCCCCTCCCCCCTGATGTGGGCTTTCGGGTCCTCAGGGGGTGCATTTGTCGGTCCTCGCGTCTGCTCTGTCCCCATATCTCGATGGCGAAGAGCAGGACGCGATTCACCAGTAAGACTATATAACGATAGGTTATGTATATAACCTAGTTATATGAGTACTGGCTGAGCGTCCTGCTCTTAGCGCGCCCTGAGGTCCCTTGGGAAACTTTTCTGATGGAAACTGTTTTCCGAGGAAGGGCCAGTGGTGACCACGCCTAGTGCTTTATAGTACGTCACTAGGGCGGGGCCAGGTCAGATGCTGGGTGCATTTGTTTATTCGTTTAATGAAGTACAGTAGGTACTGGAGATGAGGTACATCTCGATGGCGAAGAGCAGGACGCTCAGCCAGTACTCATAACTAGGTTATATACATAACCTATCGTTCTGTAACCGTGCAACGGTGCACTGGAATTAGTTCTGTAACCGTGCAACGGTGCACTGTAAGTAGTTCTGTAACCGTGCAACCATGCACTGGAAGTAGTTCTGTAACCGTGCAACCATGCACTGGAAGTAGTTCTGTAACGGTGCAATGGAAGTAGTTCTGTAATGGTGCAACCATGCACTGGAAGTAGTTCTGTAACGGTGCAATGGAAATAGTTCTGTAACGGTGCAAATGGAAGTAGTTCTGTAACGGTGCAATGGAAGTAGTTCTGTAACGGTGCAATGGAAATAGTTCTGTAACGGTGCAAATGGAAGTAGTTCTGTAACGGTGCAATGGAAGTAGTTCTGTAACGGTGCAATAGAAGTAGTTCTGTAACGGTGCACTGGAAGTAGTTCTGTAACTGTGCACTGGAAGTAGTTCTGTAACCGTGCAATAGAAGTAGTTCTGTAACCGTGCACTGGAAGTAGTTCTGTAACCGTGCACTGGAAGTAGTTCTGTAACCGTGCACTGGAAGTAGTTCTGTAACCGTGCACTGGAAGTAGTTCTGTAACCGTGCACTGGAAGTAGTTCTGTAACCGTGCACTGGAAGTAGTTCTGTAACGGTGCAATAGAAGTAGTTCTGTAACCGTGCACTGGAAGTAGTTCTGTAACCGTGCACTAGAAGTAGTTCTGTAACCGTGCACTGGAAGTAGTTCTGTAACCGTGCACTGGAAGTAGTTCTGTAACCGTGCACTGGAAGTAGTTCTGTAACCGTGCACTGGAAGTAGTTCTGTAACCGTGCACTGGAAGTAGTTCTGTAACGGTGCAATAGAAGTAGTTCTGTAACCGTGCACTGGAAGTAGTTCTGTAACCGTGCACTGGAAGTAGTTGTGTACCTCGTCCTGTTCACAGAAGTCCACGGTGAGGACCTTCGGGTTGCTCTGGGGCCACTTCTCCCCATGGAGGGCCGTCCTGGTGGCTACCGCCTCCTCTGTCGTAGCGTACTGCGAGAAGAGTGGAGGAATAAGTCAAATGATGCATCAGAGGTACCAGAGAACGAAGCCTTTCTGCTTAGGCGATCGCACTGGAGAGCACAGTTTATATATAAACTGACCAGGAAGTGACAAGCCAATATTTGTTTACATTTCAGAAAATTACGCATGCACTTTCATCACAGTTATCCAAATGATTAGAGAATGTGTCCTTTTATGATTCAAAAAGTACAAAGAACATCAAAGAACCTCAAATCCTACCCTACACCCGTTATCAATCAATGTGGTCAACGGATATGGGTTTTCAAAGGCCGGTGTAGTTATTTAGAGAGCAGGGTGGCCATTGGCCGATATGATTATTTATTTTGCATCCGATAAAATACAATTTAATAACAAACAAGACACAAAATTGTTCAATTCGTTATAATTATAAATGGAGCCTGCTAGAGTGCGCCAAAGATTGTATTGTTGGTTGGTTGATTGATATTTAAAAGAAACGCCAATAATGGTAAATTGTTGCATTTATATAGCAGCTTTTATCCAAAGCGCTTTACAATTTGTTCCTCACATTTGACCCATTCACTCACACACCGACGGCGGTGGACACCATGCAAGGTGCCAACCTGCTCATCGGGAGCAGTTAGGGGTTAAGTGTTTTGCTCAAGGACACTTCCGACACGCTGCCCAGGAGGAGCAGGAATCTAACCGGGAACCTCCGGATTACCAGACGACTGCTCTACCTCTCGAGCCGCTGTCGGCCCCAGTCAAACACTAGTCTGCTATAGGGCTGTCAACGAATATTATATATTCGAATTAATAATAGAAATTGTTAAAAAAAAACATACATTCGATTGTAAAAATTGATATTCGAATTGTCGTGAATTGTGTTTTTATAAAAACAGCCCCGGTGGTCTCCCTCTCGACTTCTCGCGTGTGTCTGAACACGCTGCATGACGGACAGGAGAGACGCGACAGCTATATAATGGGATATCACTGCGCCCTTTCCGTGCACCTTACGTTCACACTAATGCAACAAATTGTCTATTGGCTCGGCAGCCTGGCATTCGTGTGACATCATGTCCGGAATCAACCAGGAAATAGCTCACGGCTAATAGTTGTCGTCGTCGTAATTAAATATTTTTTTAAACCATCTCTTTCTCCTATTTTTCTCTGATTTTCTCCCCGTCCCAATTAGTGGTTGTGCCAATTCCCCCCCTCCCCTACCTGGTTGTTGTACGCATGTTCTCCCACAAGTCGGTACAAGGGTGTCCTGATGTCGAACGCACACTTCCTCCGAGACGTGCGCCATCAAGCCAGTGACGCTCTTTCCACTTGGCAGCGAGGACTCTCATTGGTGAAGTGTAACGCGTGGGAGGGCAGGCACGCTATCTCCACCAAGTCCTGCCCCGCTTAGCAAGCGCAGAGACCTGACCTGTAGGCGTCGCTGTCCACAACGCCAGATTCCCATCCGCCTGCTTTCCCCACCCCCTAATACTGCCAATTGTATTAGTATGAACGGCCAGCCAAGCTGGTAGCAACGCCGAGAGCTGGGCTCGAACCCAGAGTCTCCTGCGTTGGTGACAAGCGCAATCTCCGCTACGCCACCTGACCGCATCGTCGTCGCAAATTGATAATAATCACAAGATACATTCAGTGCTGGATCTAACTAAATGGATTTATGGAAAGTTCAAGACCGGACCACAAAGCTTCTGGAAGGGTTAAAGAATGACAAGCGACGGCGCTTCCAATTCGTAAGGCGATGGTCTACCGGCAGCTGAACCAGTTAGCGTTAAGTCAGCTAAGTTACATGCATCTTTTTGTGTGCCAACGCTAGCGTTTTGAGAGTTATAGCGTCAAGAAATTAAGTACCCTAACCTTTCAGTTTTTAATAGCACTTTATTATCATCCCTGAGGGCAAAACGACGTTGTTTAGTCACATTTAATTTTATTTAAACAAAACATGAAACAAGTATATAGGCTAAGGCTGCTGTAGGCTTACTGAACAGATATTGAATAATTATTTGACAGAAGCATTATACGGATCCCCAATGTTTTGATACTATTTCACGTTTCAAAGAATATATTGTTCGTTTATCACGCCTTTTTCGGAGATGCGCTGCTGTGTATAATTGTCCGTTCTATATACCGTGAACTTTCATTCATTTGATCTTGCTCCGAGAGACGGACCCTTCTGAGAAATTGAGATTATACATGATTCTATTTGTATGCTGGTGTAGGCATGTTAATATTTATTTTGTTTAAATAAATGACCTATAAGGGGCAGTCGGGTGGCGTAGCGGAGATTGCGCTCGTCACCAATGCAAGAGGCTGCGGTCTCGACTCCCGGAGTCAGCATTGCCTGTGGCTTGGGCCAATCGTCATACTAACTCGTTTGGCTGAGTTAGCGGGAGGGAAGTCGTGGGTGGTAATCTGGCGTTGTGGACAGCGACGCCTACAGGTCAGGTGTGGCAGGAAGTGGTGAAGACAGCGTGACCTCCCACACGTTACACTTCACCAATGAGAGTCCTCGCTGCCAGGTGAAAAGAGAGCCGCTGGCTGTCTCCGCATGTGTCGGAGGAAGCATGTGGTAGACTTCAGGGTTCCCTTGTACCGACCAGTAGGGGGAACATGCGCACAACGACCAGGTAGGGCGGGGGCGGGGGGGGGGGGGGGGGGTATTGGCATAATGACTAAATTGGGATGGGGAGAAAAGCATAGAAAATCAGGCGGAGAAAAAGAGGATAAAAAAAAATACCTATAGCATACTAGGGCCTAAAAGGAAAAATGGTTTGGTTCCGGTTGCCGACCGACCCTGCCTGTCGAGTTTATGAGTTAGAAAATAAAAAATGTCCAATAAAGTTTCATAAAAATCTTAGTCAAACCTTTAGTATTATGGATATTAAACATGCTGGCAGAGTACATGCATCCATGTTGTCGTGAACATTTTTATTAAATAAAGAAATTCCCTATCCATAGTCGCCGTGGGAAAAAATTTAATAAAATAAATTCCCTACCTACCCATGGTAGGGAATACATAGTCGCCTTAACTGACACCCAACAGGAACCAAACTATATTTTCTTTTATGCCTATTTATGTCTCCCGTTGTATTGATTTGCCCTCTTGTGGACATAATGCGCAACAATAGATATTCAAATGGTTCAATGTTTGGTTTATGGTTTATTTTTTGAAGGAATATTCTAATGTCATTTTTGGCCAATTTTGACAGCCCTAGTCTGCTATGCAGCGACAACAGAAATCAGTTAGTCTTCACACACTGAACACGTTCCGCCACAAACAGGAGATAAACAGCAGGTCAAGTGGACCTAGTTTCCCAGCTCGGAACACATGAGGCAACAGTGGCCTAAAAGTGGGGGGTGTGACGCGGAGAGAGCGGCACTCACAGTGACGTAGCAGTGGGACTTGATCTTGTCGATCCAGAAGCTCTCCTCCACCACAGCGCCGGTCCGGTTCAGCAGTTCCTTCAGCTGGCCCAGGGTGAAGGGCCGTACCTACAGGGGGGATGCCACAGAGCCGTCGGTCAGTCGGTGGGGATCAGAGCCGTTAGTTTCATTTGATATTCGACTTGCCCCGAAAACAGTTTCCATTCAGAAGTTGAAGTGCAGTGTGTTCAGCGTTAAGCGCCGCCTCTGGCAGTCGTTCAGGATTCAGTAGCTCCACTCATCCACAGTAGCTCCACTCATTCACGGTAGCTCCACTCACCAACGGTAGCTCCACTCACCAACGGTAGCTCCACTCACCAACGGTAGCTCCACTCACCAACGGTAGCTCCACTCACCAACGGTAGCTCCACTCATCAACGGTAGCTCCACTCACCAATGGGCAGATGATTTGCATCACCAGTAAATAACTACATTTTATCTACTACTCTCTTCCCATCGTTGTTAGCCATGAGCCTATCCAGCATGTCGTTTCTTATGCCCACAAAGAACAGAGGTCAAGTCCCCTTAATGGATAAGACAACACGAACAAGGAGGAGGAAGAGGAGCAGTGAACGCACCAAATTAGTGACATGGACGATGTTGGAGACTTTGCCCCGGGCCGGCGAAGGCTGCCTGGCCGTGCGGACAGGGTCATCGATGGTGACGGACACGCCGGATTTCTGTTGGCTTATGGAGCGACGCACCAGGCTGTCACTAGGGGTTACTGAGGGAGGGGGGAGAGAGAGAGAGAGGAGGTGAGATTAAGATGGAGCGTCATGTTCACCCTAATGCCTAATTTATACTCAAGATGTCAAAAGCGGTTGCGAAGGTTGCGGCGAGCCTGCCGAGCTCCTGCAAGCCTACCGGCGATGCCTAGATGCAGCTGCCAAAGATGTAACCGTGTACAAATATGGACCAAATCAAAGAAAGACCGGCTGAGGAAGTCCGAAAATATAGCAATTTGTACGACACAACACACCACCTAGTGGTTCGGCGGTGTACTGCAACCCACGCTACACCCAACTGATGTGAAAGTATGTCGGTCTAGCTCCCAAAATAACGGCGGCAGTAATAATAATCACATCATGTCATGAAGATGAGAATGGGCAGTAATGATAATCACATCATGAAGATGAGAATGGGCAGTAATGATAATGACATCAAGATGAGAATGGGCAGTAATGATAATGACATCAAGATGAGAATGGGCAGTAATGATAATCACTTCATGAAGGTGAGAATGGGCAGTAATGATAATCACATCATGGCATCACAGCAGGAATAGACTTGTAAATGACAATCCGGCACACAAAACTAAAAATTTCACTTTCTTTTCCCGGAAGTACCTTTTGTGGCCTCTGCGTCGTGCTTGGTAGAAGACTGCGTCTCCATGGTTTCCTCAGAGTAGCTGTTCTTCCTCTTGTCTTTGGAAGCCCTGCGCTGTCTCTCTTTCTCCGTTTTCTTCTCCTCCTCATCCTCCTCTTCCTCCTCATTCCTCTGGCCGTTCTCCTGGCCGTCACCGGTGACCACCTAGGATGGGATGAGGGTTTGGGGGGGGGGGGGGTAGTGACACTGGTCTGTTAAACACAGGCCACACAACTGTAGTGACAAGCAGGTTTTACTAGTGTACAGCCAAAGCCATCAAGTGAATAATTCCCCAAACTGAATTGGCTCAGCTGAATGAAGCGTAATGGCCCTTAACACTTTGAGTGCCAGCCACGGGAAATCTCATTAGTGCATGCCATGCGTTGAGTGCCAAGAACGAGAAATCTCGTTATTTAAATCGTAATTTTTTTTATTTATTATTGATTTCCATTCATTTTTCATCAATCTAGCCTCACGTTACCAGTGGGGATCTATCTGAGCTCGAACAGGGAAAATACCGCCCCCTATCGTCTCTCCGGATGGTATTGCACCCATTGGATTGGACTGAATGAAATGGATGGGGGAAAAAAAAGAGTCCGGAATCCACATTTTACTTGTCAGGCATGTAACCGGAGACGATCCCATTCATTGCAGAGCCGCAGAACAGCGTGGAATATGCGTTTCCAGTACCCAGCATTGGATCAATAAACGCGGAATGGCGATCAGGAATTAGAATACTCTTTTTGGAGAACATGTCTGTGCTGATCAGGAAATAAGATGAATAGATTTTTCAGCCTGCTTTTCTAGCGTGCATAAGTACACATATACTATCGATAATCTAGCGTTTATTATTATTTTTTTGTCCACTTTTTCTCCCATTTTCTATATTTTCTCCCATCCCAATTTCGTATCATCCAATTCAACCCTCCCCTGTCACGAACGCTGTTTCTTGCCTCCCACAAGCTGGCTGCAATGTGGACTAAGTCATACATAGCACAAGTCCCCTCCGGTACTTGAGGTAACAGCAGTCGCATCTTTTCACCTGCGCAGCTCGATCGCTCAGTGGCGAGGAGTAACACGTGGGAGGCTCACGCTGCCCCCGACACTTCCTGATTCTACTGCGCAGGCGCACCAACCGACCTGTAGGAGTCGCTGTCCACAACGGCCGATCCCCACCCATCAGTTTCCCACCCCCTAATACGGCCAATGTGTATTAGTATGAACGACCAGCTAAACTGAAAGCAATGTGGAGCGCTGGGCTCGAACAGGCGAGCCCAGCGTCTCCGCATTCGTGGCGAGCGCCTTGCCCACTACGCCACGTAGCCGCCCAATCTAGCATTTATTTGAAAACGATTCATAAATAGGCCGAAAAATTACAGCGTGTTTTGTGTATTCCAGTAAAGCGTGATTCCTGCAGAATCTTATTTTTTTCTGGAAGTCAAAAAAACCTAGCGTTTTTCAAAATGGTATAAAACGGAAATGTACCGATTAAAAAACAATCCGTTTCGACAATGTTGACTGCAAACAAGTCATTGATAAGCGACGGGCGTATTAGACACATAGCCATAGTTTATGCGTTCGCATATGTGATCGCCCTCCCATTGACTACAGCGCTGGCACTCAAGCACTATTTATGGCGCCCCCTGCTGGCACTCAAAGTGTTAATCGAAGAGAAGACTTGTATATACAAACCTTTTAAGGGGCTTCATTTCCCCATGTGGACTTATTATTTTAGAGTCTACTGCATAATTTATGGGGCAATGCCATCAAAACCATTGCATTTTTATTTGTTTTGAATATCAAGACATATTTCCTCCTCTCCTGACCTGTGTGACGGTCCGTCGGATCTTGAGGCCCTTGTCCTGGTCGTCCCGGCTGCCGTCCAGGCCCTGGCCGTCCTCCTCCTCCCCAGAGAGCTGCAGCTCGTCCGGGTGCAGCTCCATCACGGCCTCCTGGGCCACCTTGATGTCCGGGATCAGGGACTACAGGGAGACGGGCAGCAAAGGTCAAAACGGTAAAAAAAATTTAAAAAAAAAACCTTGCGACAAACAAAGCACTGAATTTGTCATGGAGGTTTTATTGAAGTCTACTTTGCTGAAAAAAAACCATAGCCAGTTGAGAATCTAACATGACCTGCTGAAATATATAAGTAGCTTAAAAAAGGCCATGGTGGATTTCTTTTTAAATTTTTTAAGATTTTCTTTTAGCGTTTATCGCTTTTTTCTACTGAGCAGTCCAGTAGAGAGAGAGAGAGAGAGAGAGAGGAGGAACGGGAGACAGAGTTGGGGGAAGACATTCGGCAAATAACGACGGGTTCGGGAATCGAACCCGGGTCGGCCGTGCCGCGACTCGGCGTGCCATGTGGTTCGCCACTGGGCGCCCCATGGTGGATTTTCTAAGTGGCAAACATTCTTGTTAGGTGGCTAACAACTTCCGTGCCAAATTTGGTGCATGTTGCCACATGTAAACGACCCTGCTAAGTCATGCCGTCATCTGCTCAGCTAAAACAATGCAAGAGGCAGAGGTGGTCACTTTGGAGGGTGCGTCTAGTCGAAAGGAGCCGTAGTCGACTAGCCAACCTCTTAGTCGAATACAAAAAATATATTTTTTTGTTATCATTCTTTCCAAAAGAAAAGAGGCCTAGAAGCGTGGCTAACGCTAATGGCACGCATACCAGAGGCTAACTGCCTACGCAAACGGGCACAGAAAGAGGATTTCACCCATCTAATGAACACAATAGACTAGACCAGGGGTCGGCAACCCTAGGCCCGCATTGGCCCGCGGGAGCATTTTCATTGGCAAGGGGGGCAGCATTTATGGGCAGCATTTATACTTTTTTTTTTAAGTACATTTTTTTTCTTTTACTTTGCTTTGAAATATTAGTGAAATATTTTGCACTGTTGTCACATTTATCTTGTTGAAATCCTCCCACCGGTTCTTTTTTGTAAGTCGACTGTTTTGCACACCCCTATGACAGCTATACAGCTGTTCCCATGGTGCTCAGCTGTAGCTGTCAGCTGGCCTCCCGCGCCCGCGCGCAGTTCCCAGGTAATCACACAGTTAACTTTAGGTTAGTTGTAACGTTAGTTTAGGTTCGTGTTAACGTTAGATAATGTACAAAATAAACGTATTCCGCTGCTATAGACGTCGCTCTTTTATTTTGAAACCCCCCCGACCGGAAGTCATTGCTCTCGTTATTTGCTTTAGTGTCCGCCCGGTTCCGTGTTTGTTGGTTAGCTCCGTTAGCTAGCAGCCTATCAAGACCAGCCATTGGAATACAGTTTTCTAAATTGGGGAGGCTTTTAATCGTCAAGGTAAGAGGATTTTAAGTCATGGTATCCATAAACTTCAATCGGTTCGGATCCTTTGAATGAATGAGAATGTCAACAAACACGGCGTCACGTTGAAATCACTGACTGCGCCCAGAGAGGAGTGGTTAGGCAAAAAATTGTTCCGAGTATATTTGCTTAGAAAACGTAATTGTCGAATTCAATTATTTTTTATTTCTCCACGTGGTAAATACACAACATGTTTACAGGAACGTTTGAGTTGAGGGCAGTGGGCAAGGCGCTCACCACGAATACTGGAGGCTGGGCTCAAACAGATCATCTCCCTGTTCGAGCCCAGCGCTCCACATTGCTTTCAGTTTAGCTGGTCGTCCGCACTAATACACATTGGCAGTATTAGGGGGAGGGAAACTGATGGGTGGGGATCGGGCATTGTGGACAGCGACTCCTACAGGTCGGTTGGTGCGCCTGCGCAGTAGAATCAGGAAGCGACGGGGGTGGGGCCCCTCCAAAGCCCAGACCCCGACGCTGAAAGATCGAGCCGCGCAGGTGGAAAGATGCGACTGCTGTTACCTCGAGTATCGGAGGGGACTCGTGCTATGTATGACTTAGTCCATATTGCAGCCGGCTTGTGGGAGGCATGAAACAGCGTTCAAAGACAGGGGAGGGTTGAATTGGACGATACGAAAATTGGGATGGGAGAAAATAGAAAATGGGAGAAAAAGTGGATAAAAAAAGGAACATTTGAGTTGTATTTGGAGTGTATTTCGTGACTGTAGGGAACGTGAGGGTACAAATCTGACCCACTTCCAGTGATGAAGCTAAGTTACGCTAACGGAGCGGCTGTTCCCTAAGCTTAATGCATGCACAGAGACAAAAAAGGTATGCATCTTCTTGTCTAACTCCAGGGAAGATGTTAAATAAGCAAATTTCCCAAAATGTTGGGAGTTTTTCTTTAAAGTGAAATACATTGATACATCATTCAGTAACATTTTCAGAGCCTTATAACAAAAACATTATTACGGTCACCATTGTGACCAGTGGGATTAATCAACTAATTGTATTATTTATTTTTCTATTTCATTAATTGCACATGTTAAAAGGGAGAGGGCAACGCCATTTCTTTTTACTCAAAATGTGAGTATTACCAAGTCAACTTGTGTTCTTAAAACAATGACAATAAACAGTTTTATTAGGTTGAAATAATGTGGTTGTGTACTTATTTTTCTGTTAACTTATTATGGATTGAAAACTGAAAACCTTAACACTTTAATCGCCGAAAACGCTGGAACTCGTCTTTCCCCGCCATGCTCATTCTGCCGAAGACGCCGTAACACGTCTTTGATATCAATATTTCAAAAATCTGTGATCGAAATCATATTTCTCCTCCGGGGACCTGAGATATACTGCTGAGCTCCACTCAACTGTCTAACGGTTCAAGAGCGCCATCTGGTGGCCGATCGGCAGATCGGCCAACATGAAGTGACGCGCCAAACAGGAAGTGCTCATCCATATTTCGTCCGGGCACTCGCGATCGTTAGCCGGACTCCATCTCGACACACTGGATAATCAATCGCTCGCCCTAACTCAATAAACAACGTTATTTGGACGTATATAGTATTATACAACCTGGAAATGGTTCATCTAGATCAACATCCCATAATCAAAAACTGTCCAAGGAAAACTCCAAGCTGATCGTCCAACGGCGCGAGGAAGATACGGTAAGATCCAGCGTTATTTTCCAACGTGTTCTTTACTAACTGCTCTGATGACCATATGACCCACACTAGATGAATGATATAACGTTGCCCACGGAATTATAAACGACCCCCCGCCCATCCGGTCAACATCAGATGATACGTAGTAACTTCTAGAAGTACCTCCAGTTGAAATTTTTTATCTGGCACCGATCGCTACCAAACTGTATTTGATCATCAATATAATGCATTTGGGGCTATAAATCAAGTTCTGGAGAAAGCTGCAGAAAACGATAAAAACATACTTATACTTTAGACCATATTTTAGTATGAATATGTGAATGAAAAAGTATAAAGTTGCTACACCCTGAACAATAGATATAAGACATTGAATGGGCCATAATAATGTCAATTTAGCAATAGAATTTAAAAAGTTATAGCCCTGCAAAGAAGGGGAACTTCTCCATAGACAAATAGAGCTGGCTAGGGATGGTAAATTATGAATTTAACCATGGCGATCAAAGTGTTAATGCACAGTAACTGAACTCAATCTTTTTAAATTCTGGTAACTTATTGGTTTTTTTTACATTGTAGTCTTGCGATCAATCGAAACTTCTTTACACGTTATACCTCACATTCACCCATTCATTCACACATTGTGGTGTTCTCCATTAGGCCTGTAGGTGGAGCTACGACACAGCATTGATTGATTGAAAACTTTATTAACAGATGCAGAATGGGTACAGTACAGCTCAATACCAGAGAAAGACTTTGGTCTTGTTTAACGTACAGTACAGCACACGTACAGTACACACCGATGGTGGAGGCAGCCCACGTGGCATTTTGGATGTGTCCAAAAATGAATGGGCAAATGTGAGTGAAATGGTCGCACTGTATGCAGCTGTTTGTCTGCATCCCCCCCCCCCCCCCCCAACTCAGATTTAGGGTTGATACAATCATAATAATATTGTTAATAATAACAATAATGATGTAATAATGTAAAAATTATCATTAAAAATACCTGATTATGAGAAGAAAAAAATTACGATGCATGGAATATTGTTGATATGGCACACTAGTTACAACTATATATTTTTTTTTTATATCTACTTTTTTCCTCCCGTTTTCTATTTTTCTCCCATCCCAATTTTCGTATCGTCCAATTCTACCCTCCCCTGTCTCGAACGCTGTTAGGCCATGCCTCCCACAAGCCGGCTGCAATGTGGACAAAGCCTTACATCACGTGTCCCCTCCGGTACTCGAGGAAGCAGCCGTCGCATCTTTTCACCTGCACAGTGCGATCTCTCAGCGGCGCACCAACCGACCTGTAGGAGTCGCTGTCCACAACGTCCGATCCCCACCCATCAGCTTTCCCACCCCTAACACTGCCAAT
Source organism: Notolepis coatsorum (assembly GCF_963971535.1). Lineage (NCBI taxonomy): Eukaryota > Metazoa > Chordata > Actinopteri > Aulopiformes > Paralepididae > Notolepis > Notolepis coatsorum. The sequence goes on along the minus strand of NC_140168.1, from coordinate 181,214,164 downwards.
TGTGTTAGTATGAACGACCAGCCAAGCTGATAGCAATGCGGAGAGCTGGGCTCGAACCCAGCGTCTCCTGCATTGGTGGCAAGCGCCTTGCCCACTACACCACCTAGCCGCCCTAGTTACAACTATATTTCAAACTGGCACTTCATGTCAAAAAGGTTGCCGACCCCTGGACTAGACAAATAAAGATGTATCCATCAGTGGACCAATTGCATGCTTTTGCAGAGCACAAGAAGCCTTCAGTAGACTCCTTCAGACATTAAGCACCCCCCACTGCCCAAATGGAATGAAAATAAATGTAAATAAATTTTTTTTTTAATAAATATTTTCTCTTTTCTTTTTGACCAATAGTCGACTAACGGCAAATGTTTGCCAATCATAGTCTACCATCCAAATCCTTAGTCGGGGACAGCCCTAGCGTCTAGTCAGTGGCTGGTACATGGGGATTTTAACTCTAACCCATTTATTTATCCGTTTCTTTGAATGATATCCATCGCACCATTCTTGTTCAAGCTGAACCACGACGATACAACAGTCTCAGTCTTGGTGGAGCTAAATAAATGATTAAATAAAATAACTAATAATCTCAGATTCAGATTCAGATTCAGAATTTTTATTTGCCACATGGAAGCAATACAATCATACAGTTTTCATACAAAATCATAAATAGAGTTCTACCATGGGCAAAAGGAGCAGGAAGAAGAATAAATCTTATGGTTACCTGCCCCCTATTCTTAAACTAAACAAGTATCAGTATCAGTTTCATTTTTCATTTCAAACCATACAACCTATACAATACACAAGACAACCACAAAACAACACTACAACCACCACAAAACAATAGACAACAGCAACAACTGACACCACCCATGGTCCGAAAAGTGGGATGGAAGAAGCCAATCCTGTGAACTTCCATTCCCCACACCCCGGCCATCACCCTCTCTACATACAACATGTAACACAGCTCCGCTTCCCACATCCCCCGACATCTCAACAAGACACACATGAGTCTGACCAGTCAATACATATTTTATATACATACTCCTTTTAATGCCAAACACCATGTTCACCCTCCTCCTTATACCTTTCTAATATTCCTTTTTTTAACTTTCTTTTAAACTGGTATATGTTTTTACTCAGTTTAACGTCCTCGTCCAATCCATTCCATAATTTTACTCCACAAACTGATCTACACATAGATTTTAGAGTGGTTCTTACACCCGGTTGCTGTAGTTTCTGTTTCCCTCTAAGATTATAATTCCTGGTTCCTACCCTCTCAGTGAACCGATATTAGATGGGGGTTGGAAGAGAGTTATGTGAAGCTTTGAACATGATTTCGGCAGTTTTAATTTTGATCAAGTCCCATAATTTAAAAGCTGATGCTTGTAAAAACAATGGTGTAGAGTGTTGGTTGTACTTAGCACTGTACACAATCCTTATGGCCTTTTTTTGCAGAATATAAAGAGGTGATATATTGGAACGATAAGTATTTCCCCATACTTCCAGACAATAATTTAAATATGGGACTACAAGTGCATGGTAGAGGATGAAAAGTGACCTTTGGTTGACAATTCTTGGCTCGATACATAATCCCCACACTTTTGGCCATCTTGGATTTTACATGACTGATGTGAGGTTTCCAGCATATCCTGTCATCTATGATTACACCCAGGAATGTGGTTTGCTTTACTCTTTCAATACATACATTGTAGTGATGCACGATATATCGGCCGCCGATATAATATCGGCCGATATGGCCGTTTTTTTACACATCGGTATCGGTCCGATATCAAGATGGGGCCGATATCCGATATTAAAAAAAAAAAAAAAAAAAAAAAAAAAATTATCTTTTTTTTTCTTTTTACATGTTTTGGCCTTAAATAGTTTCAAAAATCAGTCATTTCTGAAAATAAGTTACAAAAGTAAAAAAATTATGCGTTAAAAAAGTGTTTTCTATACAGAGATATCGACATCGGTAAATATCGGTATCGGCCAGAACAGCAATATTAATATCGGTTATCGGTATCGGCCACAATTTTCACATCGGTGCATCACTAATACATTGTCTATCATAACTTTCACTGTTAAATCACTATTTCGCTTTCCAAATAACATTAATTTAGTTTTACTCAAATTCAACGACAATTTATTCTCATCAAACCATTTTTTTAACTTCTTTTCAACTCCTGTGTGATCACCTGCAAAAGATCCTGCAAATTTTGCCCTGAACAAATTATATTAGTGTCATCTGCAAAAAGGATGAATTTCATGATTGATGATACTCTACATATGTCATTAATGTATAATAAAAACAGTATCGGACCCAAAATTTACCCTTGCGGTACTCCGCAGACTATGTTCCTCAATGATGACCTATGTTTGTTAATTTGTACAAATTGTTTCCCGTCTTCCAAATAACTTTCCAACCAATTTAGAACTGTTCCTCTAATACCACATCGATCCAGTTTTTTTAATAATATACCATGATCTATAGTATCAAACGCCTTCTTAAAATCTATAAATATTCCTACAGCAAATTTCTTATTGTCCGTACATGTGGTGATTTCCTCAATTAGGTCTAAGCGCCAATGAAGTTGATCTATTTTTTCGGAAACCATACTGACTGTCGGAAAGCAAGTTATTTTTTTCAATAAAACTGAAAAATCTTATTGAAAAGAGCTTTTCTAGAATTTTTGAGAACTGAGGTAGGAGAGAGACTGGCCGGTAATTTGTAAAAGTATGTTTATCCCCCGATTTAAATAATGGTATTACTTTTGCTATTTTCATTTTATTTGGAAATGTTCCTGTTTGAAAGGATAAGTTGCAAATGTGAGTTAGTGGTTTTATAATTCCCCCAAAAAATTTCTTAATAGTCTCCATATCAATATCATTATAATCTTTAGATTTTTTATTCTTACAGTTCAATACAGTGTCCATTACTTCATTTTCATCTACCGGATAAAGAAACATTGAGCTTGAATTGAAGTCTATCAGTTTATCCAGTGACCCAGTTGTGAATGTAATTTTCTCTGCCAATTCAGGTCCAATACGTACAAAGAATTTATTAAAACCATCAACCACCTCATCCATGTTGCTTATGGACTTTTCATTTACAATAAAATGATCTGGATAGTTCTCACCATTAGACCCCTTTCTGATAAGATTATTAAGCACCTTCCAAATACCCTTAATATCATGTTTTTTACTTTCTAGTAGATTGGCATAGTATTCCTTTTTACAGTTTCTCATAATAATAGTTAACTTGTTTTTATACATTTTATATTTAGACTCAGTTTCATTAGTTCTGTATTTAATAAATTTTCTATACAACAGGTTTTTCTTTTTGCAAGCATTTACTAGCCCCTTTGTTAACCATGGATTATTTGTGGTATTTCTTCTCTTGTCCTGTTTTTTTATTGGACATTTGTTGTCATATGATGCTTTAAATATTTCCAGAAAGGAGTCATAGGCGACATCGATATTATTTGCTTGGTATACTGTATTCCAATCCTGTTCAATTAAGTTATTTCTCAGAGCAGTCAATGACTCCTCACTTCTTACACGGCTATAGTATACATTTCTTGCCTCCATGACTTTTCTATACATAGTATCATACACAACAAAAATTGGTAGATGGTCACTAATGTCATTAAGTAATAGCCCACTCACAGTATTGTTATCTATTATGTTTGTAAAAATGTTATCTATCAGTGTGGCACTATGTGAAGTTATTCTGCTGGGTCTGGTGATTTTAGGATATAGGCTCATGCTGAACATAGTGTCAATGAATTCCTCTGTCAATCTATGTTTCTGTGGATTTAGCAGATCAATATTGAAATCCCCACATATGAATACATCTTTTTGATTATTTATAGAAAATAGTTTTTCCATCCAGTTGTTAAACATTAATATCTGATCCTGGTGTCCTATATATACAGCTAACTACATTCTTCTTTTTTGCCAAGCATATTTCAACTGTTACACATTCAAACACATTTTCTACTGCCAATGACATCTTATCCAACACTTTACAATCCATTTTACTATCAACATATAATGCCACACCCCCTCCACTTTTATTTAGTCTGTTTGTGTAAAACATGTCATAACCAGGCATTTTAAGATCTGTACCTCTGTCAAGGTTTAACCAAGTCTCTGAAATGGCTATTATGCTAAATGGTGAATTAAATTGCATCAAGTAATCCTGAATGTGCTCATAATTAGCATACAGGCTCCTACTATTAAAATGAATGAATGATTTTGTGTTTCGCATCAATCATTTCATTAAATTTAGTTTCTGTATAATATTTGCAGTCTTTCTTAATATCTATAAAGATGTTATTATCTGGATCAATTTCATTCACCGTATTTTGAGATTTATAGTCAGTATACTCAAACGTTTCAAATTCTAGACTCTCGTAATCAAAATTCTTGGAGGTTTCGTTCAAATTCTCACCCTCTATCAGGGATGAGTATTCATCATCACCGTCACCATTCATACACAACTATCCAAGTAAATTGGAACTTGGAAAGTGGACATCAGAGCGAATATCAATCTGAGAGAGACACGCACAACGAGAGAGCGTGACAGGTAGAGAGAGCAAAAGGATCACACTCAATGGATATTTGCATAAGAGGAATCAGAATGGTAATAGTAAATACTAGTAATAATAATAAATAATAGTAATAATAAAAAATAAAAAAAAGATGAAAATAAAAAATGTATAATAATAATATATATGCGTATACATTCAATATACACGTATATACTATACATTCATTAATTCCATCCCTTCCTATTATGTAGTCACGGCAATGTTAACTCTCTAACGTTTGATGACGTCATCATCGTGCGACCGTGTTTACATCGGTAGTGGAGCCATGCTGCAAACCGAACGCACTACTGGGGCAATCCTCCTGCTTCAGTGTTGACAGCAGCTGTGGAAACATTCTGGATATTCGGTAGAATCTCCTGAGCATCATGGAAGATATTGTCGTCGCCACCGCTCAGCCAGTATGTTACCAGAGGATTTCTGTACAAGTTGCCGTCGATGTAGAGTCGATCAACGATGAGACGGGCGTTCTTCTTGTTCTTTCTAGCCTCTGTCAGTATCGGATAAAGCAGCCTCCTCCTACTCATGATCTCAAATGGAAATTGATCACTGACGGAGTAGTTGGTATTTTTTAGCTCTTTACCCTTGGACATGCCAGCATACTTCATCCTGGAATCTGTGACTTTTGCCACGATCGGTCGGGGCCTCTGCTGGTCGCCTCTAGCTTTCCCCAGGCGATGCACTCTGGAGAAGCGAATCGACTCTGCCTCCTCCGACTTCATTTTCAATTTGTTGACTAAGAACTCCTTTAGAAGACCCTCAGAATTCTGGTAAGTTTCATTTGGGACCTCTGAAAGTCCGTGTATTATGATATTGTCCCTCATGCTCCTGCATTGTAGATCGAGAATATCCTTTGCCATGATATTGGTATCCTTCCGAAGTTCACCGGTTAGACGCTTGAGGCTGTTAACCTCGATCCTGAGTGAGGCGTTGTCAGCCTTTAATACTTCAATTAAAGAGTTGTTGAACTCCACGGAGGCTTTTAATTCATTAACATAGTTTGTTAATTGGTCAAGCAAGTCAAGCTTCTTGAGTTGTTGATTTATGGATGATAAAGACTCACGGATGTCAGGCGAGTCTTCCTCACTGGAGCCCATCTGGAACCGAAGGCGTTTGTCAGCTGGGGCCTGGCCCGGCATTTCGTTACCTGGTACCAGGTACTTTTTGGGTACTTTAGTCCCTGCTCTGTCGAGGTTCCAAGCGGGTAGAAGTGGTACCAGAAAAGTGAGGTGAAACACTGCAGACCACTGATTGGTCAGAAGAGAGACGCGTCACACGGTGGAGCGTCTGCACAAAAACAGAAAGCCACCATCTTTAATGCCTCGCTTAGGATTATTTGTTTGCAGCAGGAACAAGTGCAATAAACAAAAAAGGATAGATTCACTGTGTATTCTGCCTCATTTATTGATGAAACAAAACCATCAACACAATTTAATCACCATCCATTTTAAACCGGTTATTACCTAATGCTAACGTTAGCAGATAGACGCGAGAGATAACATTAAAGCTTGTTGTTAGCCTAATGCTAACGTTAGCAGATAGACACGAGCGGTAACGTTAAAGCTTGTAGAATAGACACAATGAGACGTAACGTTAGCGTTAGCAGAATAGACAACAAAAGTCTGGTTAATGTTGTTATTGATTTGTTTTACTCTGGCTTGCTCCAAGCCCTCACGGACATAGCTATGCTGGAGCTCTCATGGCTATATGCCAGCGGCCCCGCCTCCCCACATGGAGACAAACTGAGTACTACCCGCAGTGGAAAAGGAACGAAGTACCAGGTACCTAAAGCGGGTAGAGTAGAGTAGGGTAGAGTCGAGCAGGTACTATGCAATGGAAAAGAGACATTATTGTATCACAAACAATACTGTATTTGTAAATCTGGTATGTCATAAATGTATATATGTAGCAGTAAACGCACATTCTAGAGAAAGACAGATAAATTAGCGGACAACACATATCATAATATTAGTCACTCTTCTATTGGTACGAGAACTCGGGGTGTAGCCATAGTCGTTAAACGTAAGTTGAATATTGAATTAAAGGGAGTATGGTCTGATGTAGAAGGTCGGATAACTATAGCTATGATTGTACACAACAGGAAAATAGCGTTGGTAGCGGTATACGCCCCAAATTTGTACGAAGCGGATTTCTTCACTACACTAACCAATGCAATGTTAGACATTCCCGATTACTAATTTATAATAGGTGCGGATTTTAATGCCATTTGGAACCCAAGGATGGACAAATCTTACCTCGCCTTTTCCAGCGAACAAAAGAATTCATCTAAGGCATTAAAGGATTGGTCGAAGATTACAGGTGTAAATGACTTATGGCGATTACTTAATCCCACGACCCGAAAGTACTCTTGTCGATCTGCGAGACATAACACATTATCCAGAATAGATTATGTCTTTGCATCACAGAGACTATTTGATAATTATGAAGTGGAAATGATACCCAACGCACTATCAGATCACTGTTATTTACTCCTTAAAGGAACATTTGGTATACTATCCTCCCGAGCCCCAAGATGGCGATTTAACTCGATGCTGCTTAATAACAAGGAATTCATTACACAACTCAAAGAAGCTCTTATAGTATTCCAACGGGAGAATGCAAACTCGGTGCAAGACCCCAGAATAATATGGATGTCGGTAAAGGGAATGATCAAAGATTTCACTGATAGCTTTTCCTCCAAAATGCGCAAGAATCAATGCACAAAACTGGCTGAGCTGGAAACGCTTTACTCAACGTTATTTAATTCTCTAAAATACAACAACTCAACTCGACTAGAGAATCAAGTTAACGTACTAAAAATAGAGATCAATGCCATATACAGACAACAATCGGAAATACAAATACGCAGCACAAGACAACAGCAGTACTCCCAAGGTTCTAAACCTAGTCACCTATTAGCCATGCGATTAAAAATTAATGCAAAATTTGCAGATATAACTACCATTAGAGCACAACAAGTACTTGAAACAGACCCTGTAAAAATAAACGATACATTCAAAGAATTCTACTCCGACTTATATAAATCAGAAATGACCTTCGATCAAAACAAAATGGACACATATCTTAATCAAATTATTCTCCCTAAACTTTCAGAGGATGACGCTAAACAGTTAGAAACACCGATCACACTAGAGGAACTCAAGAAGGCCATATCCGAAATGCAAAGTGGTAAGGCTCCTGGAAGAGACGGTATCCCATCAGAAATGTACCTTTCTTGTTGGGACATAATTGGACCATTATTACTAAATATGATCTTATACTCAGTCAAGGAGGGGAACTTCCATAAGAATGACAATATTGCACTCATAACAGTCCTCCTTAAAAAAGACACCAACGAGTGCTGTAGTTATAGACCTTTAAGCCTCCTCGGAACCGATATCAAACTGTACTCTAAGGTATTAGCCATCAGATTACAAAAGCATATGACGTCTTTAGTTCACCCGGACCAAACTGGCTTCATAAGAGGCCGCCTGATCACTGATAACATAAGACGAATACTGCACGTACTAGATGCCGACAAGGATGACACCATACCTAAGGCGATGCTGTCCCTGGATGCTATGAAAGCCTTTGACAGGCTGGAATGGTCATATCTATGGGCAGTATTAGAAAGGATGGGGTTAGGAAAAGGATTCATTGATATGATTAAAGTATTATACAAAGACCCATCGGCCATGATTACAACAGGTACAATCATCTCCAAAATCTTTCCGGTATCACGCTCAGCCAGACAGGGTTGCCCTCTTAGTCCCGGACTATTCGATCTATCATTAGAGCCTTTAGCACAATATATAAGACAATCCCAATCCATAGAACCAATCGTAATCAAGGGCACACAACATAAAATTAGTTTATATGCGGACGACGTAATATTGTTCATGCAAAACCCCAACACCACATTGCCTCATCTGCTCAAGTTGATTGAGAACTTTGGTGATTTATCGGGATTTAAGATAAATTGGCCGAAGTCGGCTTTCCTTCCACTTAACACCCCTGCAAAAAAAGATATAACCCTCCCAGGAGAGATACCTATGGTAAAACATTTTAGATGCTTGGGAGTGGAAATATTCCCCACCATAAGACAAACGGTGAAGCACAATTACACAAAAATCCAAAACAAAATCAAAGACGACCTTGATAGGTGGGCAAAACTTAAAAACTCAGTACAAGCACGGATATCAATAGTTAAGATGGATGTACTACCTAGAATCAACTTCTTCAGTTCAATGCTACCGTTACCCCCTCCAGAGGGTTACTGGAAAAGATTACACTCCTCCACATACACATTTATTTGGAATAACAAACCACCACGTATAAAAAGATCCACCGCACAGAGAAATAAAGCAGATGGTGGCATGGCATTTCCAGATTTTTTCCACTATTTTAAGGCGTACACATTAAGACCATTGACAACATGGTTTGATCCCCAAGCGTTAGTATCCTGGAGAAAATTAGAAGAAAACATAGTAGCCCCACATAGACTGAAGGATATAGCATACACTAAACTACCAATCAAGCACTGTGAACGGAAATTTGGCCCCATAATTATGCAATCCGGATATGGCGTGAAACACAAAAAAAAAATCCTAACCCACATAAATGGCACAATCATACTCCCTTATTCAATAACAATGCACTTAATTGAAAAACGACCTATAAGATTCCCTATATGGGAAGAGCAAGGCATACACTCATTAGGGGATGTTTTTAACAAACAGGGTTTTTGTAGTTATGGAGAAATATGCAAAAAATAATTATCTCACCAAGTCCACATGGCTTTTTTACATACAGTTACGGCTATGTTTGAAGTCTCACGGTGTTCCATTAGACATACCAATTGAACACCACAGATACCACAAATTCTTCTATGAAAGAGAGACATCGAGAGGTTTTGTTTCAGATTTTTATCATCAATTACTAACGTCCTCGTATGAAACCCTCCAACTAGACTCTGCCTGGAGGAGGGATATACCAGACCTGGAAAGTGACTTTGATTGGCAAGGAGCCTGGGCAAATGTCCGACTTACATCAAGGAACCCGGACCATCAACAAATCAATCTTAACTATATTCACAGGACATACTTGACTCCTATAAGATTGAGCAGAATGGGTCTTAAACAAGACTCCAAATGCTCCCAATGTACAAATGGGGACGAAGGGACATTTATGCACATGTATTGGGACTGCCCACCAGTTAAGACATTCTGGAAAGATGTGACCCAACAATTATCAAAACTCGTATCTTGGAATATACCTGTACACCCCTCGGTATTACTATTGAATGATGTTTTTGAGTTTGCAGTAAATCCACAGCTAAAGAGATTGGTTTTATCGGGTATCACAGTAGCTAAAAAGCTGATCGCATCACGCTGGTTTCAACCGGAAAAAATTTGCCGGAAAGTTTGGTTTCTTACATATCTCGATGTGATTTATCAAGAAATATCTACAGCAAGAATTCTGGGTCTCAATGAATCCAAAATGTCAATGTGGTTAGAAGTGGTGGAGAGAATAAAAGCTAGCTTATAATGGTAGTGTCTGGTTAGGTGCGAGGGATAATGGAGGTACTATCCAAGGTGGGGTCCGGGAGGGGGGGGTTCGAGCTGGAGCATATGTGTGTAGGTTTTTAGATAACAGGTATTAGAGGTATATCCTATATAAGACAATTAACTAAAATGTGATTTCATTGGATGTGCACTGACAACTAATGCTTGTATATCTTATCGTGTGTTGTCATGTTCGTTTATGTGTTTGTTTAAAAAATAATAAAAAAAAATAATATACAAAATATGTAGCAGTATTGTCTATCTGTATGTCATGTGTGTCATATATGTTATGATGAATTGAAAATGGGGGACCCTGATGTAAACAAGATGAAAGTCTCTCTGGTCTGCATCCCCTTAACAATTGTGTGTATTGAGCCATACTGTACTGTACCCATTCTGCAATCTGTTAATAAAGTTTTCAATCAATCAATCAGACAAATGTACAGAAAAGCTTTTATTATAACCATATAACAAAGAATTATATTATTGTTTATGAAAATGTTTTAGCCCTATGCTTGACTTATTTTAGGCATGGCAACAAATAAAATAATAATAATAAAATGAATAAATAAAATATTAAATAAATAAATAGGCTACACGTCTCTCTTTTTGTGTTACAAATTGTGCTCACCGATATGAACATAGGCCTCTTTACTTACTTATGGTACTTTATGGTATTCCACCATGCCATGTGTGTTTTTATTTTATAATGATCACGAGTCATGATTATTGCTAAAGTCTGAGTCATACAATACTCACTGGCTTTCATAACCTAACAGACTAACTTGTCTTGCTCAAGAGTTTTAATAAGAGGCACTATCTCTCAACCAAAGCAATGCAGGTAGACGGCAACAGAACAATTTTGATTGACAGTCGATTCTGCCAATTACGTCACACCACTTGCACCCGCCTCGGCTGTTCTTACCACCAATCGGCAAGAGCTTATTCGTTTTTTACTTCCGGGAAGTCCGCCATTGATTTACGCGAGAGAATCAATAACAAACGTAACGGAGCTAATAACAGGAGTACCAAACGAGGCATGATGATTTTACTGCAACGAATGTTATAATAAAAGCTTTTCTATTAGTGCTGTCAGGCGATTAAAAAAATTAATCTAATTAATTACAGGATTTGTAATTAATTAATCTAATTAATCGCATTTTAATCGCATAACCATTTTATGCCTGATCTTCTATATTCTATAATCATATTTCAAATTGCATGTGTCCGGATGGCAGAATTCAGTACTGTATCTACAAAACCTTCTGTTTAATCATCTTCCATCTATTAATTTGCTTAGATTTTTCAGGTCTGGTCAATTTGAGCATGGTGTTATTCACAGTCAAAGATAAAAATCTTTGTATTGATATTCTCATTTGGTTCATTACAATTTACTCAAAATATAATGTTCATTCAATCAATCACTGTGCAGATTGATTGATTGAAAATGTTATTAACAGATTGCAGAATGGGTACAATACAGTACGGCTCAATACACACAATTGTTAAGGGGATGCAGACCAGAGAAAGACTTTCGTCTTGTTTACATCAGGGTCCCCCCATTTTCAATTCATAATGAATTGTAAGTAAGGGTGCAACTTGCACCGTGCAATCCATTCTTTGTGGATCTAGCCCACAGTATTTCTGACACTGGGAATACAATCCCTGAGATCCATAGATGTCCCTAAAATCAGATACCAAGAACATGCAAATGGACCATATTAAAAAAAAAGTCTGTAAATGTGTATTCGACATTCTTATGGAATGAATGAGATAAAAAAAAATATTATAAAAAAAGTAAATTATATATATAAATTTTTTTTGGTAATACATTTTGAGTTAATTTTCATAACGCGATAATTTGCTGTGTAATTAATTAATCTAATTAAAGCGATAAACTGACAGCCCTATTTTCTATACATTTGTCGGATTGAAAACTTTATTAACACTTTGACTGCCACTCACGGCTTTTCTCGGATTTACAATAGTTACGTTGAAAGCCACTCACGAGATTTCTCGGATATTTTTTTTTTTAGCGATCTGAAATCATATTGCATCACACGAGCCTACCCCTAGCCTACCCAAAGGCCGCCGGCGATCAGATGTGAAAAAAGCGCCCCCTATCGTCTCCCAGATGACATCAGGGATTTTGGAATGGACTCAATGAAAATGGATGGGGGGAAAAAAATATTCCAGTCCACATTTTCCAGTCCACTGATGCAGCCGGGGTTACCAGAGTTCATTCTGGAGACTCTGAGCTGCGGCAAGCATGAGTTCTACTGTATACATGTTAGATCTATACACTTATCGATTTTTTCGAATGGTGATCAGGAATTGGAATATACCAGTTGGATACCATCTGATGTCAGGTAAGGAATCTATGTTATCAGTGTTAGGATAATCAAACTCGTTTTGATGAAGATATAAGCTTTTTTATGATATGTGCTCCAGCGGTTTCACTGTAAAATCCATGAGGAAATGAAAACGGCTATTATCAGCGCGCGCCTCGAATGTGCGTGCGTGTACGTATACTATTGATCATCTAGCGTTTATTTGAAAACAATTCATAAATAGGCCGACAAATATCAACGTTCTGGAATATTCCAGTAAAAGACGATTATCACAGAATGGGCTGTTTTTTACCTCAAAATGGGTGCTTTTCAAAATGCTCTCAAACGGAAATGAAGCGATAAAAAACCAATCTGCCTTGACAGCACTGACTGGAAAATGATTCTTTGATAAGCGACGGGCAGATTAGACACAGCCATAATTTAAAACATAGATTAGGCGATATTAACGTTAACATTAGCGCCGATGGTGGCATTCAAGCACTAAGTCGTGCGCCCCCTGGTCAGGGCTGTACACTGCGATGATATCGTCGCGAATTGCCCCTTTAATTGGCCGTTGCGATTGGTAAATATTATATGGGGGCGGGCTTGCGAGTAGTGCTTTCAAGCTTTGCATTCGCATTTCACTCCTAAATTATCCAAGGCGTGTGATGACGCGATGACGTCACTCACGCGAGCTGAGCAGTGAGCACTCAGCAGGTTTGATCAGCGGGAACAATCGACTGAGCACTCACTCTGATAGACTGGCTGACCATCTGATTTAGCTATGAAGAAAAGTAAAGTTAGTATTGCTTCATATTTTCGACGCGTTCAACCTCCTATAGTGAGCCGAACTGAACTGAACTCAGACACACGGAGAGAGCTGCGGCGTCTGCTGCTCCTCCTCCCTCCCGCACCCGTGGCTGTTGTAAACACTAGTCTCTAGTGGGACACTGGGACCTCGGTGAGCCTGCCAGCCAGCTAGCTACTGATAGCTATCAACAAATGCTCCAGTAAGTCTAGTAGTGCATGATAGCTCGCGTTAGCTTACTGTTCAAAACGAAACGTCCCATTAAACTAAATAGTTCAGATATCTCCTGATATCAATGTCTTATAACACTGAGTCGATGCGTATTCGAGCTGAGGGCACGCTGAATATAGTCAATAGGGTCCAGCTGCAGCGCCGGAGAATCCTGGCCGTAGCTGGAGGCTACAGTATAGGGTCCAGCTGCAGCTCCGGGGAATCCTGGCCGTAGCTGGAGGCTACTCGAGTACACACAGACAGTGGAGCTGGTTGCATATAGCGAGCATTTAGACTTGTTGCGTGGTGGCGATGTCTCGCAGATAATACAACTACAAGTATGATTATATAATATATATATTTTATTAAAAAAATATATAAAATTATTTTTTTTCTTTAAATCAAAAACAATCGATATAAATAATGGTAAAAGTTATTTAGAAATTTGCCCCTAAAAAATATTTTTTGCCCCTAAATTTCTCATTTAGGGGCAAGTGTGCCCCTAGTGAAAAAGCTTAGCGTACAGCCCTGCTGGTGGCACTGAAAGTGTTAACAGATTGCAGAATGGGTACAATTCAGTACGGGCTCTCTGAGCAAAGGAAGGAACTGAGCTATGAATGACCAACAACAATGCTATATGGTCGGGTAAATACGCCGATGTTATTGAACGTGTAACGATAACATTAATGCCACAAAACGAATGCCTTTGTTAATCATAAGTAACTTTGATGCAGTAGCGTGTGTGTGTGTGGGGGGGCGGGGTTGTGCAGGTCGCTTGACTAAAACTTTTTTCTACTATTAGCGTAATCCTGTCTCTCGAGTCGCTGCGTGCGTCCTGCCATTATTGCTCGCCATGACTGCTTGGCGTGGCAGGAAAAAATGCCCCTTTTCATGATATTTGACGCCTGATTAGCTCAATTTAGTTTCAATCTGTATGCATCTACAAATCATATTATACCAGGTAGCCAATTGACGGGAAATCCGTCAGACTCCGAATCAAATGGACAGAATTCCGTCTCAAGACGGAACGCTTTAATGCCTGGATATTGCTCGATTAGATATTGTGTCGTGCACACACAGGACGTGGAAATACAAGAGAGACAGGCTGGCGTTGCAAGACAACAACACATCCTTGTTGCAACACAGCAACACATCCGTGTAGCAATTAGGGCTGGGCGATAAAACAATAACGATAATTATCGCGATATATTTTCCCTGTATATAAATATGAAACGTGGTCAGTATATATAATATATATTATTATTATTATTTCTTCTTTATTATTAATGCCAGTTATAAAAGTTTTATTGTTATACAGTTCGTGTTATACCTCATATTTGTGGTTTGGCAAGTAGGCCTAGTTTGTCATGTTCTGACAAAGAATATTCGGAACCACAATTAACCCTTTAATCACCAATGACGTGTTTAGACGTCATTCCTCGCCATGCGTAATCTGCCAATGACGTCGTACAGCGTCTTTGAGATCAATATTTCAAAAATCTGTCATGGCAATCATATTTCACCCACGGAGACTTGACGGGTGCTGTAGATCTCCTCTCAACTCTCCAACGGTTCAAGACCGCCATCTGGTGGCCGATCGGCGAGTTGCCAAAACCGGAAGTGAGCGGCCGGAAGTGGTGCTCACCCATATTTCGTCCGGCCACTCGCGATACACTGGATAATCGATCGGTTGCCATAATTCAATAAACAACGTTATTTGGACGTATATAGTATTATACAACCTGGAAATGGATCGCATATATCAACATCCCATAATAGCTATCTTTTTGCTCCACGCTCATCACCCAACGCTACGAGGAGACTGGGGTGAGTTTCAGCCTGTTTGTTTACCATTTTCGATACAAACTGCTATGATCAATACATCACCCATACTACATGATTCATTTAACGTCGGTCATTGCATTATAAACGACCCCCCCCCCCCCTCCGGTCAACATCAGATGATGAGTCATGACGTTTAGGACCTTGTACAATTGAAATTTTTTATCTGACGTCAATCGGTATCAAACTACATTTGATGATCTAATATATGTATTTATGGCTATCTCACACGTTCTATGGAATGCTGCAGAAAACGATAAAAACATATTTATACTTTAGACCGTATTTTAGTGTGAATGAAAAAGTAGAACATTGCTACATCCTACTTGATGTTGAATGGGCCAATTTAGCAATACAATTTAAAAAGTTATAGCCCTGCAAAGAAGGGGAACATCTCCATAGACTTACAGTACTGGCAGAGAAGGGATTAAGATGAGAATAATCTCCGGCAGATAAAGGATATGGAAAATGTTATTGTGATAAAAAATGTGGCCATATCGCCCAGCCCTAGTAGCAAGCAACACATCCTTGTTGCAACACAACACATCCTTGTTGCAACACAACAACACATCCTTGTAGGGCGGCTGATTGGCGCAGTGGGCAAGGCGCTCCCCACTAACGCAGGAGACGCTGGGTTCGAGCCCAGCTCTCTGCGTTGCTACCGGCTGGCCGGTCGTTCATACTAACACAATTGGCAAGTGTTAGGGGTGGGAAAGCCGGTGGGTGGGGATTTGACATTGTGGACAGCGACTCCTACAGGTCGGTTTGGTGACGCCGGTGCGACGGAAGCAGGAAGTGACAGGGGCAGCGTGAGCCTCCCACGCGTTACTCCTCGCCACTGAGAGTTCGAGCTGCTGCGGTGAAAAGATGAGACAGGCTGCCTCCTCGTGTACCGGAGGGGACACGTGATGCAAGGCTTCGGTCCTCACTATAGCCGACCTGTGGGAGGCATAGTCTAGCAACGTTCAAGACAGGGGAGGGAAGAATTGGATAATACGAAATTGGGATTGGAGAAAAATAGAAAATGGGGAGAAAAAGTGGATAAAAAAATTACAAATAAAAACACATCCTTGTAGCAACACAGCAACACATCCTTGTAGCAACACAAGGTGAATAACCAGTGCCGCCGGTACCTTCAGAGAGTCGGTGGTGATGCTGATGGACGGCTTCTTGGTGGTGACCGCGGTGCTGGAGCCCCACCTCCTCTTCCTCCCTGCCGCGCCTCCCGTCTCAGAGTCCGTCGCTCCTCCTCCTCCCGCGCCTCCACCTCCCGCGCCTCCCTCCGTGCCGACTGGAGATGTCTTGCTGCCTGCTAGAGAGGAGGCGAGGCAAGGTCACTCGCCAGGAAAGATTCGACAGACAGGATTTGGAAGGAGCGGAATATCATATTTTTATTCCCATCTTTCCCCCTCCGACGGTTTGTCTCCATGCTAGTGGCGTCACGGAGGTCACCGCTTGATACCTACATTACTTGGTTTTTGGGACAGGGCTTGTAATGGTACAAGAAAAAAACATTACATATGTAAAACATTACAAAAGCCCATCTATGCGCCTTCAATAGGCCAAGGAAGTAGTTTAAACTGCAGGAGAGAAGCGTCTTGAATCCTGGAAGAATTACTATTTTCTGCTGATGAACACAAATACTAATCTCTCTGTTCAGATTGCACAATAATTAGGGATGGGTACCTTTCACATTTGAACCGATACGGTACCGGTACATCGATACCGGTACCCAACGGTTCCTTTTTTCGGTACTTTAGTCTCAAGAAATTTAATTTACCTACCCCAGTTGTGAAAAAAAAATCCAAACTTCAAATAACTACAATTTCAACCGTTTTCGGCTTGCCATTGCTCCGACTGCTTTGTTGTTGAATCAAGTCAAATCCTAGGTAAGCATATATTGTGCGTGTGAACGTTGACATGAAAAGAAAAAAGGTAAAAAATATAAAAGAAATACAAATCTTTTTTTTCCGGTATCTCACTTGAATCGATACTCTGTAGTACCGACGTGTTTCGGTTCGGTACCTCAAAAGTAGGGCTGGGCGATAAAACGATAACGATAACTATCGCGATAAATTATTTCCTCGAAATAAACATGAAACGTGGTCGCAAAGTTTCTATATATAGATTTTCCAAGCTTGGATATGAGCACACACACTAACAACCAATCAGTGAAGGAGATGGCCGAGAGCGAAGGAGACCCAGAAGGAGACCCAGAGGTAGGACTCACTCAACAACAAGGCTTGCTAGGCTAATTAGCTTACACTGCGCCGTTTTATATATTTACGTGCCGAGTATGTGTGTGGCGTGAATTCTGAGGCCACCTTTATAGTAGTGTGGGGTATACAGTGGACGTCGTTTCAATATATTGTGGCGGAAGAGAGTATTTTAGTGTCATATTTAGCACATTGTCATGGAATACACCGCTTAGAAACAACAGGCTGGCTAGGATAACTAGCTTGCACATCGCTGTTTTATATATTTACGTGCAGAGTATGTGTGTGGCGTGAATTCTGAGGCCACGTTTATAGTAGTGTGGGGTATACAGTGGACGTCGTTTCAATATATTGTGGCGGAAGAGAGTATTTTAGTGTCATATTTATTACATTGTCATGAGATACTCCGCTTGTCGGCTAACTGCTAACGTGCGCGGACTGATGACGACATCAACTCGACTCGAGACATTCGCAGCAGCATAAGAAGTTAATTAAACTTGACAGACATTATATCGACGATAATTATCGATATCGAGTTATATGAAAATAATTTTATAGCGATAACGTTTTTAGTCATATCGCCCAGCCCTACCCAAAAGTACCGAATTCGGTACCCATCCCTAACGATAATACCAAGGTATTATATATATATATATATATATATATATACATATATCACCAGATTATTGCCAATACCCTGGTTTTTAGATGCAAAGCATCGGTGTAGGTACATGATTCAGTCGGCTGCAGGTCAAGGGTCGCAGTCTTAGGTGAGTAACAGCGACAAACGGCCTTCAATATAACGGCAATAGCGTCAAACCTTTACACGCTGCACCGAAGACCATCGGCTATACGTGGCTTCACGCAACCGCGCCAAACCAGTCATCGAGTGACTGAACTAGCCGACATGAAATGGTGGAATGAATGGAATTAACGTCATGTGATAAATAAACACTTTGTTTTAATCACAGTTAATGCTTTGCATCCATGACATCGGTCTGTACTCTTTAACGTTCCCAGCGGGGGGGGGGGGGGGGGGGGGGGTCACGGCAGGTCAACATGTCTACTTACTGGTCAAGGAGATCTTGCGAGCAGCGAAAGCCTTAGGAGTGGTACTCTGCAAAGAGACGAGAGAAAACATACAAAAAAACCCAGGGGTGCAAGGCCTTATGAGACAGGAAGGACCAGACCCAACAGGCAAACAGAGGAGAGAGAGAGAGAGTGGAGGAGAGGTGGGGGGGGGGGCAAAGATACACAGGCCTGACTGTTTTTATCTAACCACATTAAGGAAGGGGGGGGTGGGGGTGCTTGATTGATACAGAGAGCCTCTACCGCACTCACTTCCATCTTCCACCTCCGCTCAAAGACATTAAGGTGGGAGGGGCGCTACGTCCTGAGGACAAGAGAAGCCGTCCTGTCCTGTGCAGCTCAATGGGTAGAGCGCTTGGCACTAACCGCTACCAGGGATCCCACTCGGGACGCCCTAACCGCTACCAGGGATCCCACTCGGGCCGCACTAACCGCTACCAGGGATCCCACTCGGGCCTCGCTAACCGCTACCAGGGATCCCACTCGGGCCTCGCTAACCGCTACCAGGGATCCCACTCGGGACGCCCTAACCGCTACCAGGGATTCCACTCGGGCCTCGCTAACCACTACCAGGGATCCCACTCGGGCCGCACTAACCGCTACCAGGGATCCCACTCTGGCCGCACTAACCGCTACCAGGGATCCCACTCGGGCCTCCCCAACTGAAAGATCTATGCAGTCATTCCACTGTAATGCGCTTTGTGTCCTAGTGCTAGAGCAGTCCCCAAAGCCCGTTTTTGGGATTGGAACTTCGCTTGGGTCTTTCCGAACGGACGTTCGAACCATCGTTTTTAATCACGCAAAGAATTTGCTCCTAAATAATTTCTGGTTCAGTACTGTAGAGTCTTGACTTTAGGCACATAGCGCACATTTACGCATATTGCTGCAGTTATTAAGAGTAGTTGTACCTACTTACTGGTCACGGGAGGCTTCAATAACGTTTTGATGATAATCCATTTTGTGAATCAATTTGTTGAAACAACATCTTTGTTGGCCCACGGCTCCTGCCATCTTAACGTTAGCCAACTAAACGTGCATAGCTTAATTAGCATCACTGCATACACTTGGTTTAATCTAAACGTCCATTCGGAAACGTTGTATTGTGAAATAAGACGGGTGAGTGCGAGTCACTCAACTTCTTTTTTTTTGCATGATTGATTCATTTCCTGATAATGTATGGTGACCCCATTCATTAAGATTTGAATGCCAACGTAACAAACGAAGGTCCGAACGTTCGGGCACAGCCCTACCTAGTGCTAGAAAAATGCTTTGTGTCCTAATGCTAGACCAGCTCTTTGTGTCCTAGTGCTAGACCAGCTCTTTGTGTCCTAGTACTAGACCAGCTCTTTGTGTTTTAGTACTAGAACCAGCTCTTTGTGTTTTAGTACTAGACCAGCTCTTTGTGTTTTAGTACTAGAACCAGCTCTTTGTGTTTTAGTACTAGACCAGCTCTTTGTGTCCTAGTGCTAGACCAGCTCTTTGTGGCCTAGTACTAGAACCAGCTCTTTGTGTTTTAGTGCTAGAACCAGCTCTGTGTGTCCTAGTAGTAGAACATCTCTTTGTGGCCTAGTACTAGAACCAGCTCTTTGTGTTTTAGTGCTAGACCAGCTCTGTGTGTCCTAGTAGTAGACCAGCTCTTTGTGTCCTGGTGCTAGAACATCTTTGTCCTAGTGCTAGAACATCTCTTTGTGTCCTAGTGCTAGAACCAGCTCTGTGTCCTAGTGCTAGAACCAGCTCTTTGTGTCCTAGTGCTAGAACCAGCTCTGTGTCCTAGTGCTAGAACCAGCTCTTTGTGTCCTAGTACTAGACCAGCTCTTTGTGTCCTAGTACTAGACCAGCTCTTTGTGTCCTAGTACTAGACCAGCTCTTTGTGTCCTAGTGCTAGAACCAGCTCTTTGTGTCCTAGTACTAGACCAGCTCTTTGTGTCCTAGTACTAGACCAGCTCTTTGTGTCCTAGTACTAGAACCAGCTCTTTGTGTCCTAGTACTAGAACCAGCTCTTTGTGTTTTAGTACTAGACCAGCTCTTTGTGTTTTAGTACTAGACCAGCTCTTTGTGTCCTAGTGCTAGAACCAGCTCTTTGTGTCCTAGTACTAGAACCAGCTCTTTGTGTTTTAGTACTAGACCAGCTCTTTGTGTTTTAGTACTAGAACCAGCTCTTTGTGTCCTAGTGCTAGAACCAGCTCTTTGTGTCCTAGTACTAGAACCAGCTCTTTGTGTCCTAGTACTAGACCAGCTCTTTGTGTCCTAGTGCTAGAACCAGCTCTTTGTGTCCTAGTACTAGAACCAGCTCTTTGTGTTTTAGTACTAGACCAGCTCTTTGTGTCCTAGTACTAGACCAGCTCTTTGTGTCCTAGTGCTAGAACCAGCTCTTTGTGTCCTAGTACTAGAACCAGCTCTTTGTGTCCTAGTACTAGACCAGCTCTTTGTGTCCTAGTACTAGACCAGCTCTTTGTGTCCTAGTACTAGACCAGCTCTTTGTGTCCTAGTACTAGACCAGCTCTTTGTGTCCTAGTACTAGAACCAGCTCTTTGCGTTTTAGTACTAGACCAGCTATTTGTGTCCTAGTGCTAGAACCAGCTCTTTGTGTCCTAGTGCTAGAACCAGCTCTGTGTGTCCTAGTAGTAGAACATATGTGTCCTAGTGCTAGAACATCTTTGTGTCCTAGTGCTAGAACCAGCTCTGTGTGTCCTAGTGCTAGAACATCTTTGTGTCCTAGTGCTAGAACCAGCTCTGTGTGTCCTAGTACTAGACCAGCTCTTTGTGTTTTAGTGCTAGAACCAGCTCTGTGTGTCCTAGTAGTAGAACATCTCTTTGTGTCCTAGTGCTAGAACCAGCTCTGTGTGTCCTAGTACTAGACCAGCTCTTTGTGTTTTAGTGCTAGAACCAGCTCTGTGTGTCCTAGTACTAGACCAGCTCTTTGTGTCCTAGTACTAGACCAGCTCTTTGTGTCCTAGTACTAGACCAGCTCTTTGTGTCCTAGTACTAGACCAGCTCTTTGTGTCCTAGTACTAGACCAGCTCTTTGTGTCCTAGTACTAGACCAGCTCTTTGTGTCCTAGTACTAGACCAGCTCTTTGTGTCCTAGTACTAGACCAGCTCTTTGTGTCCTAGTACTAGACCAGCTCTTTGTGTCCTAGTAGTAGAAAATGTGGATTAACTGATCAGTGGTAAGGGTCACAAAGTGTTTGGCTTGTGCCAACTGCCAAGTGTGTAGACGAGGCTCACTGCTCTGGGAAGGCTCCTTCTCCGGAAAGGCTCCTTTGATCTATGCGCCGGCAGGTTCTATGCGCCGGCAGGTACTTTGATCGATGCCAAATCCCAGATAATGAGGCGACATGTCATTCTACTTTACCGACTCATTGTGCGCTGCCCTACTGGGGCACAGTCACGAGAAAGGAATAGCGAGCATGCCAACTAGTTAGCAGGAGGCTACTTAGCTGTGGGGCGACAGCGCCTCGGGAGGTATAGCGGTCGTCTGGTAATCCGGAGGTTCCCGGTTCGATTCCCGCTCCTCCCGGGCAGCGTGTCGAAGTGTCCTTGAGCAAGACACTTACCCCCCCAACTGCTCCTGGTGAGCAGGTCGGCACCTTGCATGGTCGCCGCCTCCGCCGTCGTGTGTGAATGAACAGGTAAAATGTGAGGAACAAATTGTAAAGCGCTTTGGATAAAAAAAAAAATGCAGCCATTTACCATTTAGCTTCCTGGCTTTGGTTCTGTTCTGTTCTGTTCCACCTCTCTTTCCCTGGCTAGCGCCTGTTCATCTGTAATCCTGATTATCTAGCTAGCTCCTGTAATGTGAGAATGTAGTCTACGACGCAGGTTGCGAGTGTGGGTGGGTTGAAAATGCAACCCTTGCCCGGTCTCTGGGTGAAGATCGTATCCATTATTGTGCTACAGCTACCCTTCCTGTCGGCCACGGAGCAGAAGGCCCCTGGGTGACGTACTCGCACAGAGTACCTGTCGCCTGTCCACGCATCAGAACGACAGCGTTTGATTTCTGTCCGCGTTAACGAGGGGTCAACGAGAGTGGAGGTGGAGAGCCGAGTGCCAGAAGCTCCGTCTGTCGCAATCGCTAAACACTGGAACATCGATATTGCAGTTGTAATTCACCTTAACGTTTAGTGAGATATTTAACAACAATATTTGTGCACTTTATTTAAAAGACTATGAATTTCGTAATCAGTAAAAAAAAATGTAAAAGATCAATTAAAACTGCAGTATCTCATGACCGTTAAGGAGTTTACACTAAGTTACACATGGGAGGGAAAAATCAGTCCTCATTTAAGACCAACAAGCTTTTGGAGAAAAAAAGAAAAAAAGACTTAGCTGCTGACATTTTCTTTTAAAAGTTAATCCTAAAAAAAACTGAATATATGTCATAGAGGAAAAATGACAAGTCATTTCCAGGTACCATTGACACCGGATTCCTTACTGGCTTGTCTATGGCCCAACCGCACGGCAGTGTGTACTGTATCTAGGCAACAAGGGTCCAATCAGAGAAGGCAGAGGAGTGAGGGCGGGGCAGATGGGCCAGTAGACACAGGAACTGATCTTTTGGGGTTTGGACTTTTTTTTTCTTGAGGGGAGGTGCAGGGGAGGGCTTTTCTCGATTGACAGGTGATTAGAGTCGGCTTTTCTTTTCAGTCTCTTGGCAAGGCAAATGTTTGAACTCGTCTTTTGTTGAATCTTAGCAGGGGAGACTGAAATACTTCCATGAGAATAAACGGGTAGTTCTTAAATCTCAAAATGTCAATCGTCGATTGCAATTTGACGTCATAAATACTTCCAAACCGGACACCGACACGTCGTCATCTTTGATGTCAAAATGAATGTTTCCAATCGTTAAATCCACTGTGCCATCACCATGACCAGCCGCGCTGAGAGGCCAGATCCACGGAGATCAAGAAGATGCACCTCAAGTCTCTTAAGTCCAGGTGTGGTGGATGAACGTCAGAACGTATCCAGGTGACGGTAAACGATGTTTCTGGGCCACAGAGGCTCCGTTTCTGCCGCCATGTCGTTTCAAAAGTCTCAGTTTCTGGAATTATCACAAGAAACAGAAGTGCGAGCAACAGAAGTCAACATCCATCTGGCGCGACAGTTGAACGTCAGCAGTTTCTCTTGGCACGTCGACTGCCGTGATCACAGCGGAACAATTCAAAGTCTATTGAAACTGGGCGAGGGGAGGACCGCTAGTTCTTCCGACAACTCGGCAAACGAAAGCCTTTTCAAATGTTTTGAATGAGCATGTGAAAATCCTGTTAGGTACAAATGACATAGCGTTTCATCCTTTCAAAATGGTCCCCCCGAAAAAATAAATCAAGTTGAAAAAGATGATTACAATATTCCACTGTAGTGTCATTGACGATGAAAACTCAAAACGCTCTCCGTGTGAATACTCAGGCCCTGGTGGTTGTAGAATGTAGAGGCACAGTCACTGCAGCGTTATAGTCTAGGGTGCCATTACTCCACCCCACAAGCAGGGGGCAGTGTGGGATTAGAAGCAGAAGGAAACGGCAGCATGCGCTTTCCTCGTTGGGTCCGAGATGGATCCGTTTTCAGACGACAGGCGACTTGCAGGTCGGCAGAACTGGCCGTCGATCTCTCTCCGTCGAAGCTGTGGCGTTTCTCTGTCTCTCTGGGCGAGGAAGATGGGTAGAAGGCCCAGGCAGCAGGCAGCAGGTCCGAGAGCTCGGGAGATTGACGGAGCGAGGTCCCTCGCCGCTTGGAGGCCGTCGGGAGAGGTAGTCGACCTCAGCTCTTTCTGTAGGTGAAGAGGAGCTTGTCGAGATGTATATAGATTCAGCTCATCCACAAAATGGTCGGCGGAAAAGACGAGGCAGGTTACAGACACAATCCTCCCTCCGTCGCCGCCAGGCAAGTACAGTCCCGTTCAGTTGAGCAAGTGGGCTCCTAGCCCCCATAGGGATGGTTACCATGGCAACCAAGCTGCTGTAGTTACCGTGGCAACCATGCTGCTGTAGTTAACGTGGCTGCAGCTGCTACTGGTGGTATTCTGACGTGTGCTCTGGCTCCTGCTGGCTCTTGGCCCCCGACTCAGTGGCTCAGTGCGGGGGTTATGGGGGGGGGGGGGGGACCCCTCGTGCTCGGGTTCAGACCCTCTGGGCTCAGGCAGTGGCTTGGGGGCTTTACTCAGTGCCGCAGGCTTGCAGACTCTGGGCCTAGTTCAGGTGCCAGCGAGGCGCGTGGGCATAGCGGGGCAGGAGTTGTAGGAGGAGGAAGAGGAGGAGTGGAGGTGGAGGTGGTGGTGGAGTTGGTGGTAGTAGTAGTACGCAGCAGGTACCATTAGGGGCAATGGAAGAGGCATGGGCACCTTCATAACAAAGCAATCAATGGGGTTTTAAACAACAGTCACACCATAAATAGACAAAAGCGATCATGATGGGATATAAGGGCAAGAGACAAAGAGCGAGAGAGAAAGCGAGGGACACAGAGGGCAAGGGAGAGAGACAAGAGTGTAGAAACGAGAGAGGGAGAAAGGAGCGAGAGAGCGAGAGTAGCGGCCGGGAGCAAAAGAGAGAAGGAGAGACGGTGAAAGACGGGGAGGGAGGAGAGGATGAGAACAGGGTGAACAGAGAGAGCAGAAACAAGCCCTCAAGATGCGTCTCTCACCAACAAAAGTCGGGGTCCAATACTCATGCAAACCCGAAGGGGACACAACACCAAACGCACACAAGCACACAGCAGAGACTCTTAAAAGCACACTCAGGAATACAGAAGACAATCATGGTGCACAAAGGCTGCTCTAGAACCAAGGCTGTATCTCTAACAATAGCCTACGTTAGAGGCAGACATTTGCTCAATTCAAGCTTTAGTCGCCATGCTTCTGTCTAACTAATAGCTTTATTGAGGACATTCAATTTATTGTGGTGGGGTAGGCAATTTCGGGGGAAATTATCGGTAAGACTGTGTGTACTTTGACGGGAAATGTGACGTTTTTCCCCGATGGCCCCCCAGGAAACCCCACATGGCAGGCCAAAAACACCTGATGAAGAAGATGAAGAGTCAGGCCACCCTGAGATTTTGGAATGGTTGATTACAGGGCCTGGGACGGTCACAGAGGCCGGATATCTTTCTCAGAGCATTTGATTTATTGGTGGCTTTCACCAAATATTACCAAAATGGTTCTATCAAGAAAATTGCCTATCCCACCTTCTAGTTATATTTAATGTAAATATGAAGGGTAAAGATTATGATGCAGTTAGGCAAATATGATGGCTTTAATATGTTTAAGATGTCAGTCTCTCCGTCTTGGTCTCTTTCTCACTCCAACAGACAGACACGGACAGACACACACAGAGAGGAACATTGAGAAGAGCAGCATGCAGTCCGTGTGAGGCACGCGTCTAATTTTTCCCACACCATTACCGGCCTTGCTTGCAGTCCAGTCATTGAAATAACAGCTCTTGGCGAACCTCTCTAAGGAGACTAGACAAGGAAGGTGTGTGTGTTCGTCTAAGTGAGTGAGTCATCTATGCGAAATGAACTGTATTGAACTCAAGCTGGAAGGTGTTAGTTGATTCCTATTTACCATCGAGACTCAAATCCAACTCAACCCCCCCACCCTTAAAAATATATCGTAGAGATCTGAAAGGAGGATTATCTATCCTCTATTCCAAAAGTACAAAGACTAGACATTTTAAACTGGTAATTGCAACAAGGGAAGTAATTACCGCTCAGCGGGGTTGAGTTGGCATTGAGTGACCATCTCTACCTGCCGTGGTTTTAAATGTGAATGAAGATTTAAGTTAGCGTGACATAAAGTACAGCACAGCTTAGTCGCCGGAGTCCCCAAATACAGTTAACCCGCCCCATGCTGTCGGGAGGACCCGGGCATCCGCCCCGCCCTCTTGAGCAGCCTTACCTCCTCCGGGCGACCCTCGCTGTTCTCCGGGTTGGCCTCGGAGGCAGACTGGGCCATGGAGGTCGCGGAGTCTGCATCCACCTCCGTCACCGCCGCCGCAGTGGGCTCAGACACCTCCCTGGGAGGAGAGAGGTTGAGGAAGGAATAGGTTGAGGAAGGAGAGAGAGGTTAGGAGGTTAAGGAAGGAGAGAGTAGAGGTTGAGGAAGGTGAGAGGAGAGGTTAAGGAAGGTGAGAGAGAGGAGAGGTTGAGGGAGAGAAAGGAGGTTGAGGGAGACAAAGAAGAGGTTGAGGAAGGAGAGAGAAAATAAGGACATTTTAAAAGTGATCTAATATCATGCATCACTGCTTGTTAAAACGACTGAACGCACACACGAGACGGGCTAAAATTCAATATAATCTTTTAACACCTTTGAACAGGATTATAACGGTGATGTAATTATTGTGACCTTGCGATATCATTGGTACATTAGTCTGCCATCTAAACGAATAACGGGAACGAATATATGAACAACGGATTGACCAAGAAACGACATCTGAAATGTGTCAGTGGGGTAGTGGACAAGGGGGACGAGGAGACGGATAGAGCAAGGTTGGTTGAGGCCAGTCATCTGGGTCAGTCCGGCTAAAAATAGATCACCTTCCAATGGACACCCACAAAGATACCAAACTCAATTCATACAAAGATACTTATAATGGAGCAAATACTGCCCAAACTAATTAATGCAAAAGATACACACACAGGCACACACACTAGGGTTTGACCAATATTTCCTTTTTTCAGGGCAGATTCTGATAAGAAATCAAAGAGGCTGGTAGCCGATACTCGAGTCGCAGTAAATGTGAAAATGTTCAAACTAAACAAGCTACCTTTAAAACAGGTATGGTTAATAACAACAACTAATTGTAAAACATTTGAACAATACATTTAGAAGTGCATGGAGTTCCCAGCAGTAGGCACTTTGAATAAACCTTTCTTCTTTTTTATAAAAAACAGACATATGCTAATAAATAACTCCCCGAAACAGACAACATTTTGAATGATAAATGAAGTGCGTGGAGTGCATTCAGGCATTCCATCTTCTCAATTAATTAACTCATAACTTGAACAACAACTTTCTCTCGTTAATCAGATCTCTGTGATGCCCAAATAAACATGGCGTGTTTACCGTGTTAGTACTTAGCATAAAGTTAGCCTAACAAAATATTGCTAACCGTTGGATGTAAAATATTGCTGTACCCCCGCCCCCTTCAGAATATTGGTTAACCTTGGAACACTATTACTATTACTACTATTACGGGAGGTAGCGTGAAATAGGTGGCATCAATGGATTGGATTCCACGCAGCGATCTCTAGCATCATTTGATAGTGCTATTTTCTCTGTAGCGTTAGAATTGAGCCTGTGAAAGGTGGTAATGTCAGTGGGCTGATATTCCAATTTCTATATTGGGCAGATAAAAGATATTTAAAACAAATAATATACATCTGTAAACCGATATATCGGCCGAACCCTAACTAACACACACACTGAGGAATACACTGCTGACTCCCAACCAGAAAAGTCCACACAACAGTCTTACTCTACACACCTAGGAGTCTAGTCTACTGTATACTGTATGAACCAACCCTTTTTGGAGTCATAAATACTTCTAAGGAAGCGCCGCCATTTCTGATGGGACACGAAAGCGGCCTGTGAGGACGTCGCGCTGTGTTTTTAACATCAAGCCACTATGAACCGTATGACGACGTGACCCAGTAGTACTGTAGGCCACAAGGTCCCTTCACCTCCCTCTATGGAGATTAGTGAGTGGCAGGAGGTTGGCACGGGAAAGGCACCTTATACTTATACCCCTCCTTCACACGCCACAGAATTCCTCCTTTGTTCTCGGTAGTGTGCATGTGTGTGTGAGGGACACACCTGCACAACAGCAGGGGCCAGTTGGGGCTACAATTGTAAACTAGAATATGAACCCTGAGGAACAGGAAGGAAGGGTGCTGACCTTTCTCCTTTAGTTCCTTCTTCTCCGCTTCCTTGCTAAACTAAGGGTGCGGAGGCCTGTTGCAACAGGCCAGAGGTCAAACTCGCCTTTACACAAACTCAGCCACCACCATGCGATATGACGACAAGGGTTCACACACCCTCAGCATGACTGTAGGTGGTGATGATGATCCATTATCAGGTAAAATAACGATAGGGGCCTAGAACTTCGGTGTGAACAGCAGCATTGATTCATATCTACAAACTCGATCCAAATCAAACCGTGAGAATGTGATGACTTTACATTAACAAAAGGACCAAAGATGTATTTACTAGGGATGTCCCGATAACAGGTTTTGCCACAGATAGTCTTATGAGCCATATCGGTCGATAGTTAAGTTTTAAAATAAGAAGAAATTGTTTCGCTATAGCAGCTGGTATAGCAGTAGGTCAGTTTATGTTGCAGGTGGCATTTGTTCATCTGTCCTCAGAAACATTGTAACAATTCCACACCGGTGACATTTTTGACGTTAGTTAGCATGACGCCAACTCCGCTGAGAATCTGCAAATAGATAACAAAGCATTATCAGAATTCCCCCAATCTCGTATCTATACGGACTGTAATGGGAACATCCCCAGTCGAAGATGTCATGCGTCAGTACTCTCAGGGGGAACGAACAACCATGTGTGTGTGTGAGTGAGTGCCACAGACTGGATGGCTAGCAGGTGTCCGCTTTAATGATCTCTCTCCCCCTTGACAACAGCCAGATCATTAACAACTAGAACTTGCCAAACCCAAGCAACAGACGTCTCGTCCACACACAGGGACATTTCAAACATACAGTACATATAGTATACACACTGAATGGGAACAGACTAAGCAGAAATATGTCATGCTTGGCTGTTAAAAAAATTTGCTTTATCTATTGATTGCTTGGAATGTGAGGGAGATAATATGTTATGAGTCAAGAGATAGGAGGCAAGGACTCGTTGTTTAATTCATGAGACGGTACCATGCGTGATTATCTACACATGACGCCATCAAATCCAAGAGGGCACATTATTTATTTATCTATCTGAATAGCCTCTATAAGGCTTTTCTAGAGACCGGGAGTGACCACACAGCCAAGTGAGAAACCCTAAATTTCGCCCCCCCCCCCTCCCCCGCAACAAAAGACACGGTACCGTGGTGAATGTCTTTTGTTGCGGAGGGGGGTAGAAATGTTGGGTTTCTCACTCGGCTGTGTGGTCACTCCACCCCCCCCCCCCCCTCACGCGGGCAGCAGCAGGCATGTTACAACACGCCTGTAATCAAACCACTGACCGTGAGCTCGTGACACTAGATCATTTAAACGCCACAGGACGGTTGGACAGTTTTTAATAACGACGCGCGTGCCGCGAGAACGAGGGACTGTGTGACGACAAGCGCGAGACTGGTGGCGCGAGCTACCAGCGTTGCTCTCTAGGCTACCGATGAAGGGTATAATCTAACTCAACCTGAAGCTGTTATCTCTCTCTCTCGTTCACCCACCACTACCTTACCCGTTTTTGTTGCCTTCGGACAGCATATCGCCGGGCTGGAACCCCGGTCGAATTAAAGCTCCGTCGCAATCGCTTGTTATTCTCCGACGGGCGTGGGTTGTTGATGTCGGGGACGCGGAAAAACCCCGTCGTCGCGGCCGCTGGATTGTTTGTTGCACTGCGTCGGTTATCAGAGTTGCAATGCATGCGAGACGGCCATGTTGGCTGTGGCGAGAGGGGAAATGTCTCTGGGGAAATTAATGCGAAAAAGAGAGCGAGGCAGGACAACTGGGCAAGGACCCGTTTTTTTCTCTCAGCAGCAGAGAGAGGCCACGCCGGCTGTGGGGCTGCCGCATTGAACGCCTGACAAGAAATGGGAGCTGCTGCCTATAATTAGTCCTAGTGAATGACAAACCACTTGGGGAGTGTTTACAACCAACCCCAGTGAGGAAAGCACTCCGAGGGATGTTGCCAACTCTCTGGCCAAGTGGCCTGTCCGCGAAAATGTAAACCATATATATATTTTTATGCCTTTCCCCTCACTTCTTAATTTCATATCTCTTTAAATATCTGTCCCTTGAAATATCTTCTCTGTGCCTTTTCTTTTTGCTGCAGAACAGGAACCCTCTTTTTTGCCAAATAGCACCAAGTATTTGAATGACCTTTTATGGTGATTGTATGCTCTTTCCCCTGTTCAAATAGATAATCTAACGTTTATCCTACCGTTATGTCCTTGTCATACTGTCAAATAAGTTATTTCCACCCTTTGAACGAACATCGAATTTATTCCAAAGAAACCTAACTCATACTTTTCCCAGACTGAGAGCAACGTAAAACAACTGTAATCCTTGAGAGGATAAATGCCACCTTCCAAGTCCTCCAGGGAAGCTCTTACTTTCCCAGTTCAGAAGCCATAAATACGTTGTGCATTTAAGTGCTTCAGTAGGAAACTCGGACATAACATCATATCAAAATGGACGCAGTAAAATAAACGGGATCATCCCTATGTTCCCCGGGGTCCTATGTTCCCCGCTTGATTGATTAATAGATTGAAAATTGTATTAATTTTTATTATTTTATTAATTATTAATGTCCGCCTTGTTTCGAACTGGTTAAGCTTAGGCCCTCTTTCGAACTGGTTAAGGTTAGAGTTTGGAATCAGGGCTGGTGGTCTAAAATGTTCAATCAATCAAAGCGGGGAACATAGAACCCGGGGAACATAGACATGCTCCCAAATAAACCGTGTTCTGACCTTGTTTTATCTCGGAAACCTGGCAGCACAACCATATTACACATAATGAATGTAATGTATGTTTTAATACAATGTTTTTGAGCCAATAATAATGATTTCCATGACCTGAAGTATGTGTGTGCACGTGCACGCCCCCCCCCCCCCCCATTCAATGCGTCAACATGGGTGTCATGGGAAAATCCAACCTTCCCACTCGTATTTCCTTGACGTTGTTGGGTCATTCATGTGTTGCTCAAGTCATATGTAGTAGTACAGTATTTCTGATGTGACTTGAAGGCACAGTCCTTTTGTTGACTCAAAAGTATGACAGAACAGGTTATTTCAACGCCTATACAGTATAGGTATCACCGCTCATAGACAATACATATGTTTTCTCTCTGCCTCACTTGCAAATCCAATCATTCATGTTGTTTCTCTGAGCAAGGAGTATTTGTTGGGACAATATGCAGGTAGAAAAACAACACACCCCTCTGGCTTATAGAAAAATGTAATCGTCATGATCCATGATCTCTTGCGATTTCTTCAGCGGTTTGCAACGTCTTTCTAAACGAGGTCCACATATTTCCACAAACGAAGAGAAATGGTCACTCCAATGAACCCTGATAGTCCGGTTGGTTTTGGGTTGGTGTGAAAGCTCATTAGAACTCTGGTGCGGACCGAACAAGCAAACTCTGGTCCGCCTGAAAACGTGGGTCTCGGTTCGCTGGCAAAGTGAACCCTGGTGCGGTTCATTTGAGGTGTGAATGCAGACTGGACCAAAGGCAGGAAAATATTGTGCATTTCATGAAGCTGGTTGGGCAGTTTTTGTTGACCTTTATTTCCTGTATATTTCCAAATGTGTGATTTTTCATCATCATAAGGTTATTATTTTTTCTGCATGTAAATAAAAAATAGCCAAATAATGTGATACTAAACAAATACCTTGCATGCATGATTCAGGTGACGTTAGCATAGACACTAACGCATGATTAATTACTGACAGTGAATTGGAAAATGTATAATATTTCACAACATTTGTGCAAGCCAAGGTGGAGTTCACTTTTTTTTGTCCACATATATAATCTCTTACCCCTTCATACATTACGTTTAAAGTACACAACTACCAAAATGAAAGAAATAATATATGAAGCCCCTTTTTCACATGTTATGGGATTATGTCCAATAAAAAGCTGACCTGCGTGGTCACATGTTTGGTGAGCTTGACAACTTCACCCCTGCCAAATCTACCAAACTACTGTATAGGTGTGAAAGCGACCTAATATCTCAGTTTACTTTACAACATTAAGATGGGCCAGACATGAGAAGCAAGATGCTTATGCTTTTTCTTTTGTTGTTGTTTTTTCAACAGTTAAAAAAAAAGAAAATTCTTATGTACCTTAGTTGCTATTGCATGTACATATATATATGTGTTTATTACATGTATATGTACATACATACCAACTATTCACCTGTTTTATTCTCCACCCATCTATCATCCATGGCAACACTATATTATCACCGACATCCAAGTTGGGGGATCCCCTTTGAACGGCCCATCTGAGGTTTCTGTCCTCCACATCGCCTGTGGTGCCTATTGCTAGGTTTTTAGTGAGTTGTTCCTTATCATCATTGGGGAATGTCTGGGAGTGTCGCATATTTGGATTTTATGGTGGTTTTTTGTTCTTGATTTATTCTGATGTTTCTTCTTGACTTGTTCAAGAAGACTTGTACAGCCCGTGGGGGCATTACCTTGTGATTTCGGGCTTTACAAATACATTTGATTTTTATTTGATTTGACAGTAACAGAAGTAGATGAAGACACTCAAAATCAGAAAATTGTGATTCTATCTTCTAAGATTAAAAATCTATTCACAAATTCCCAAAATTATTTTCAGTTTTCAGCCTTGTGACAACTGTTTCACTGTTATCGTGAGCATAGAACTATAAATGATTAGCTTAACTAAATCCTACAGATTGCCAAGATTAGCCAAGCAGAAAGACTCACACAATATACAGGCCTTGCAACACAAAGGTTAATGGCAATTCTAGAATCTAATCTATCGAATTGCCTAGATAACTGTGTGGATCGAGAATCTTTGAGAAATTTCTTTTTTTTATCGTGATGCCAAAAATTTTAATCTAATTGAATTGTGAGATTCCCAAAGATTCCCACCCCTACTCAACAAACTGCAACAATTGACCATATTCACACAGCAGCCATTTTGCTCTTATGTCATGAATCAGGATGGGATTACTTTCCACCCTGTTCTCACCTTGCTGTGTGAATACGGTCAATAAGTGGATATTAAAGAGATTAAAACAAGTGAGAGCTGACGCAGATGTAGAAATATGGGGAGAATCATTGATTTTTGCAATATTCCAAACCCACTGTATATTTGTATATTATTGTATAACCTTTTACTTTTTACGTTTAGTATTGTATTTTATTCTATTTTTTATTTTTATTTTTGCACAATCTAGGCGGGCATGGCCACCTACATTTCACTACATGTCTTGTGTATGTATGTGACAAATAAAACTCTTGAATGAATCTTGAAGTCTATTTCAATGATTTGTACTTACTTTTCTGTGGGGTGTCGCCTCCCCTCTCCTTTATCTGATTTTGTCTTCTTGTCGTCTCCCGTCTCCTTTCCTTGGCTGGCTTTCTGCAAGATGATTCACGATAAACACGGTGAGAAGCAGATAGCAAACAGGTCCTGAGGGGTGCATTTGACGATGCATGGATAGAGGCCACAATCAATCGGTTAGCTACATTTCACAAGACGAGGACAGGAAGAGAGGTTTGTTTTATAGGAGCCGACAGAGGGAGAGATTTTTAATGATTTCGACGATAACCTGGAAAACTGCAGAATGTTGGGAAGGTTGACTTGGAATTGGAACCGAGAGGGTTCCACAGGCACATTCTGCATACAGCTAATGTCCCGGGGAAGGTCTGACTTAATACGGTAGCATTGTCATGATACCCCAAATACCAGTAAATTCATTATGATGGGATATTTCTAGAGTAATGGAAATTAAACTCACTCCAACTTAATTCTGACTAAACTCTAACTTAATGCTGACTTAACCCTGACTAAACTAACTTAATGCTGACTCAATGCTGACTAAACTATAACTTAACACAATCCCGCCCAAGCACGGAGATCTCCGTGTTTCGAGTCCATGCGTTGTGGACAGAGGCATGGATAAATCCGTGGGAAGTTGTTATTGCTTTTATTCCATTTTAATAACCTATTCAAGGTCGCCGAGCGGCACTGCAGATTTACCCTACTCTATGAATTCGACAAGGTGCAATACCGGCCAGATCCTCTTAGGGGCGCTATCGCGATAATGCAGTGTGCCCTGTGGCTGAACGGATCAGTATTTTTTGCATATCGATCTACCAGATGGCGATCGATAACGGGGAAATGCTCGGGGACGTCCCACCGGAAGGATCTTTTTCACGTAAAGTACATCCCGATCGGGCCTTGTTTTGATAGCCAACCAGGCGTTCGGCTATGAGGCTAATGAGGCTAACGCGGTTATTGGTAATCAATAATCAGAAACGACGTCCCCCGCCCCCCCCCCCCCTTTCATGCATACATGCGTGAGGATCGTACCGATCATATGCAGTTTGAGTTTTAACTGGAGCGTATTTATAACCGAAATGCCATTGGATTTAACGTTATTAGCTATTAGCCCTGTATCTCGGCTTCCAGAAAATATACTAGACCAAATCCCCTATAACGCTTATATTCACAGTGCTATAAAATGAGAACCTATTGATGATTTTTTTTTTCTTTAAGCCATTTTGAAGGGACGGTTTATGGACTCAATTGACAATGAGAATGGACAGATAGCAATACTATAAAGTATAGATTTAGCTGTACAAACAGCCCCACGTTTGTTTACATTCCACGGTCCTCTTGACATTAATTAGACTCATCCCAATGGCCCTGGATGTGTTAATGCTGACTAAGCTCTTAACTTAATGCTGACTTAACCCTGACTAAACTAACTTAATGCTGACTTAACACTAACTTAACCCTAACTAAACTCTAACTTAATGCTGACTTAACACTAACTTAACCCTGACTAAACTCTAACTTAATGCTGACTTAACCCTGACTAAACGCTGACTTAACATTGACATAATGATGTCTAAACACTGATGTAACACTAATTTAATGCTGACTCGACGCCGACGAAGGCCAAAGACTGAAGCGTGTTTGTTTGTGTCTTTGTCTGCTGCTGTTCATTGAATAAGCATTTAAACATTATTCCGTGGGCGCAGATGATTTTAACCGCCTCCCACCCGGGGAGACGGCATGTCAGCAGGGTGAGTCGGTATTTTGCATGGCATG
Source organism: Notolepis coatsorum (assembly GCF_963971535.1). Lineage (NCBI taxonomy): Eukaryota > Metazoa > Chordata > Actinopteri > Aulopiformes > Paralepididae > Notolepis > Notolepis coatsorum. The sequence goes on along the minus strand of NC_140168.1, from coordinate 181,178,515 downwards.
ATCACCGCGGGATGTGAAAACTCTAGAATGGGGGGACGTATTAATGAGAAGAAAAAAAAGATTAATGACTTTCCAACGGTACCCTAGAGAACGACTGACATCTAACATCGGCCTCCAATCACTGACCTTTGGTTGCCTGGCGGGGCGGGGCTTATCCCGGGAGGAGGAGGAGGATCGTGATGAGGAAGAGCCCGATCCGGAATCCGAGTCCGAGGAGGAGCCCGAGTCCCGGCCCTCGGTCACCACCACCGAGCCCTTGGGGGGGGACACCAGGGATCCCGCTGGAGTGTCTGAGAACATGCGAGGCCTCCTGGCTGTGGGGGATGGCGTGGTGGCAGAGTTAGGCGGCGGTGGCGGCGGCGAAGGCAGAGGTCGCTGTGGCAAAGCGTCCCAGAGGCCTGAGGCTTTCCCTGAGGCCTGCGGAGAGAGGGCACGACCCCGGCCCAGTGCAGAGTCCCCCAGCCCGGCCCGAGTCTCGGACAACTGGGCCGCTGTGGACACGTCGTGTCCTCGCTTCCATGGTGGCAGGCGCCTCTCCCGCTCTCTCTCCTCCTCCTCCTCCTTCCTCTTCTCCTGGACACGTTTGGTCTCTTTCTCCCTCTCCTCTTCCAAACGCCTCCTCTCTTTTTCCTTCTCTTCCAGTTGTTTCCTCTCTTTCTCCTTCTCTTCTAGCCGCCTCTTCTCCTTCTCCTCTTCTAGCCTCCTCCTCTCCTCCTTCTCCTCTTGCAGCCGCTTCCTCTCCTTCTCCATCTCCTCTTCCAGGCGCCTTTTCTTCTCCTCTTCCAGGCGCCTTTTCTTCTCCTCCTCCAGGCGCCGTTCCTCCTCTTCCAGGCGCCTTTTCTTCTCCTCTTCCAGGCGCATTCTCTTCTCCTCCTCCAGGCACCGTTCCTCCTCTTCCTGACGCCTTCTCTTCTCCTCTTCCAGGCGCCTTTTCTCCCTCTCCTCCTCCCGCTTCTTCTCCTCCTGCCGCCGTAGTTGTTGTTGTTCTCTCTCCTTCTCCTCCCTCAGCCGCCTCTCTCTCTCCTCCTTCTCTCTCTTCTCTCGCTCCTGCTCTCTCGCCATCCTCTGCGCCGGCGTCTCGCCGGAGCCGGACGGACAGACGGAGGAGGAGGCGGCGGGCGGAGCGGCAGTGGCAGCGAAGTGTGCCGACGCCCCTCCCGACATGCTGAGTGCGGCGGGGGGGAACGCGCCCTCGGACTCCATCTTGCGTGCGAGCAGGGAGAGGGGCCCCGGCCGGCGCTGCAGGGGCGGCTCCGGGCTGCTGGAGCGGGAACTGGACGAGGAGTCCTGCCTCCGCATGGCGGCTGAGGGGCGGGCCGCTGGCCGCCCGGCCCCGGGGCCTAAGCCCTCCAGCTCGTCCGTGTCCGGCGGGCTCTGCTTGGGGGTGTCGGGGAGGGGGAAGGAGAGCTCGGGGGGCGGAGAGGGGGGAGGGGTGGGGTGACGCAGCTGCATGGGGGGCTGGTGTACCTGCGGCGGCGGAATGTGCTGCGGAGGCTGGAGCTTGCGCCTGGACCTGGGAGCCCCCGGCGGGGTGCTGAGGGACGGCGGCTGGGGTTGGGGCGGCACCCTGACGCCCCTCCGCGCTCCCCCGGGGCCGGGCCCCCACTCCTCGTCTTCCTCGCTGGTGTCGTCGTCCTCGTCTTCGTCGTCCTCGTCGCTGTCCTCCTGCGGGCGCCCTCCCGCCGCCGCCCTGGCCGAGCGGCTCAGCTGGAGGACGGACTGGGCCGAGCCGGGCTCCGTGGGGGCCATGCCCTCCCTCTCCTGGGCCCTGGGCACGGCCGGCGGCAGGCCCTGGCGATCCGGCTGGCCCACCACGCGCACCGAGAGGGAGGCGACGGCGCGTGGCGGAGAGGGGGCGGAGGGGTTCTCGTGCCCCAGCTGGAGGGAGGGCCTCTGCATCCAGGCCGCGGGGGCGTCGGGGGGGTCCTGGTGGTGGTGGGGCATGAAGCCCGGCCCCAGGTGTGGCCTGCGGGCCAGCAGCCCCCCCATCATCAACCCCCCTCCTTCCTCCTCTGCCCTGGACAGTGGGGGCTGGGAGGGCGTGGGACGAGGCTGTGGGGTGAGAACAAAATGATTGAAAAGCACCCGTGCGACTTTTAAGTCACCGTGAGATGGCGTCACGATCTGAGTTTCGCTTTTTCTGTTATTTGACGTGTTGTTCGACTGCGATGTTAGGAAGGACCCAAATAAATTAGTAGTCTGGTAAAAGTAGAAGTCCTCCATTAAAATTCTACTTAAGTAAAAGTAGAGAAGTATTTTCTATTGAATGTACTTAAGTATCGAAAGTAAAAGTATGCATTCTACTAGGGCTGACCCCTATTAGTCGATTAGTCGACTAATCGGTCGAAAGGAGCCGTAGTCGACTGCCAACCTCTTAGTCGAATACAAAAAAATAAAAATAAAGTATTTTTATTTATTTTTTTATCATTCTTTCCAAAAGAAAAGAGACCTAGAAGCATGGCTAACGCTAATGGCACGCATACCAGAGGCTAACTGAAAGAGGATTTCACCCATCTAATGAACACACTAGACTAGACAAATATCAAGATGTATCCATCAGTGGACCAATTGCATGCTTTTGCAGAAGACAAGAAGCCTTCAGTCGACTCCTTCAGACATTAAGCACCCCCCACAGCCCAAATGGAATGATAAAAAAATAAATAATAATAATAACAACAAAAACAACAACAACAATAATAACAATAATAAAAAAAAAAATTGTCGACAAATAGTCGACTAGCGGCAAATTTTGGCCAATCATAGTCGACCATCCAAATCCTTAGTCGGGGACAGCCATAATGTTTGTGTATTCCAGTGCTTGGGAGCGCTCAAACCTTGATCCATTGACCTCTATACGTTATGTTAAAGTGGTATGTGGTCCAGTTATGCTGCTCTGATTAAAGGTTATGTTAAAGTGGTATGTGGTCCAGTTATGCTGCTCTGATTACGTCCTCTTGAAATTGACAGGCTTCAAATGTGAAAGTATATAATCTTCATAAATTTTTGGCATGTTTTCTATGCAAAATCTTTTTCTTCAAAGTAACTAGTAACTGATGATTTCAGATAAATGTAGTGGAGTAAAAAGCACAATATTTCCTTTGAACTGTAGTGGAGTAAAAGTATAAAGTTCCCTAAAATGAGTAAAATTACTTTAGTTACCTTCCAGTAGTAGAGAACAATCAAATTGATATAAAAAGAAAATGTAACTTTTCCTCAATGTTTTTGGCCGGTGGCGTACGTGCACAGTGCATCCAGGCACAGGGAGAAACTAGACATAGAGTAACAGCTGGTTTTCAGGAGCCTGACACCGGTTCCTGACAGGGAGCGAGCGAGCGAACTGGAGACGAAATCGCACGCGACACTGTCCTGATATGAGGCGGCGCGTGTCCGAGTGAGTCTGTGTGTGTGTGTGTTACCTGGAAGCACACGTGGGGGGGGGCCTGCGATTCTTGACCAATAAAAAGTGTTTAGGGGCGGGACTCGGCCGCGTAATCGCTCAACTAGAGACACAGCGAGCGAATATCTGAGGGGTGGACGACATCGCTGCTCAGTTCGCTGTCGCTCGCGGCAGGTCAGGATAGTCTGATTGAAACGAATACATTTGAATCATTTTCGCAATCACGCTCGCTCGCGTCGCTCCCTGTCAGGAAGGGGTGTGAGCCCTATTTTCTGAAAATCTGCCTAAAAATAAGGGATGCACGATAATTATAATTATCGGGTCGATAATTATCGGGCCGATATCAGCAATTATGACGTCATCCCGATAAACCCGATAAAATTATTGATAGCTCCAATAAAAAAAAAAGTAACAGCTGGTACACTTTTTTTATTTATTTTTTTACACTTTTTTCTTTTCATGTCAACGTTCACACGCACAATATATGCTTACTTAGGATTTGACTTGATTCAACAACAAAGCAGTCGGGGCAATGGCAAGCCGAAAACGGTCGAAAATGTGGTTATTTGAAGTTTGGATATTTTTTTTTGCAACTGAGATTACATTTTTAGAGACTAAAGTACCGAAAAAAGGTACCGTTGGGTACCGGTATCGATTCACAGGTACCGGTACCGTATCGGTTCAAATGTGAACGGTACCCATCCCTACTGACAAAGCACAATACCTGTTGGTTTTTAGTTCACTCATTGTTCAGGGAAACACATTGTTAATGACATTGATGGATTGTGAATTTTGTGATTGACTCAAATTAAAAAAAATTGGAAAAATAAATATAGTCACTTTATTTGAAGAGTCAAAACTGTTCTCTTGGCTTTGTTTTGTTCATAGTAGTAACGCTCATGTCATGATAAATCTGGTTAGGTCAACACTAGAGGAATATACATAAAGAAAATATTATAATACAATAAATATATATATATCGGTTATCGGTATCGACCTTGAGGAGCAGAAAGTTATCGATATCGGGGTCAAAAAATCAATATTGTGCACCCCTACTAAAAATACATACCTAAGTAAATGGAAGATTGCTCCAATTCTACAAGGACCATTAGCATGTTCTTGGTATCTAGGGACATCTATGGATCTCAGGGAATGTATTCCCAGTGTCAGAAATATTGTGTCTTTTACTATGCTTGAGTAAATTGTAATGAACCAAAGGAGAATATAAAAAAAATAAAAAAAATATTTTTTCATCTTTGATGGTGAATAACACACCATGCTAAAATTGCTAAAAAAATCATTCAGCACCTTCTTGAGATCACGTGTTGTTATGTACCATGATCTTGATTACTCCTGTGTCACTGTGCATGCAGGTGATGGCTGCTAATTAGCTGATTGCTGCTGATTGGATACCTGCCTGGCAGCTCAAAGGCACTTGCTGACCCACACATGCACTGTCACGGTTGCTAGAGGAGATTATGGAAACAGTGTCTCTCCCCTTTCTACCGCTTTGATCTTAGTTTGTGCTAGTATTCATAGTTAGAATCGTCTTTTGGTTTAAACACAGGCATTGGTGTCTGTTTGCACTTATGGTGCGTCCCTTTGAGCCAGGGTCGTAACACGTGTACAAATAATCTAAGCAAATTAATAAGGAAGATGATTAAACAGAAGGTTTCATAGATACAGTGCTGAATTCTGACATCCGGACACATGCTATTTGAAATATGATTATAGAATATCAGGCCTATAAATGACCTTATTATGGCCAAGTTGCACATCTATGGATCGGGCCAAATCTCCTCTTTCCAATGGCAGAGTTCAATCTGGATTTAGTATCACCAGCCGTGCAGCAAAAACCGTGAATGAAATCTACTGTAAGTACAGTTACTTTTTTATAATGTATATTTGTCCACCATCGGATTGCAACGTCGTTTTTTGCTAGACGTTCACGGAAAGATAGAGAAACTAATGCGTTCTAATTTATGGAAATAACGTTCAGGTTTGTTCCACCCGTGAGATATGATCCTGAAAATAAAGAAGAAAAAAACTGAAAAAGAAGTCGGATGATTGACAGGGGCTGGCGTGAGCTGGGAAGTGTAGTTCTTTTTTATTTGAAAGCCCTGGGTCTCTTCTCTCAAAAGACTACACTCAAGTTAGGTTGCACCAAATCCTCACGTCAAATCCTCGTGTCAATCCTCACCTTTTTCCGACTCTATGCCCTGAGATTTCCATAACTCATATTTCACTAATAACACTTAAAACCATTGGTAAACAAACGTAGTGCTGAAAATATACACTTTGACTGCTTTGACAGGTTTAGGGTCTTTACTCTTGGCTACATTTGAAAAAAGAAACACAACATTAATTCATACATTGGACATGAGAAATAAGCATTTCGGCAACTTTCACATCTTATTCACACAGTTCTGTTTTATTCCAATGTTTACAAATGTAAACAAACTATTAACTTCCAATTAACACATTGACCGCCGGGCATTGTGCCCATCTTATACCACTCTCTGCCACCGTTAAAAGCCTATGGAGATGTTTACCTTCTTTGCAGGGCTATAACTTTTTAAATTGTATTGCTATATTGACATTACTATGGCCCATTCAACATCGATTATCTATCGTTCAGGATGTATGTGGGAAGGTTATACCTTTTCATTCATACTTTGTTGTGTTAATACCTTCTAGAATATAAGTATATGTTTTGCAGGTTGTATTTTTTTTCAATAAACAATGTGGACTAGGCCAACGGTGACTTTCATGAAGAAAAAAAATATATTGAAATTGACCCAGTTTTTGCGTTTTTATCAAACATTTTGTCTGCCCAACACAATCACCACGCACGTGGATATTTTAATCAATGGTTCATAACGTGCGCATGTAATCGAAATGATGTCGTCACGGCAGGTGCAGGGCACACACACACACAGAGTCTGAGAGTCACACACAGCTAGTGGGAGGCAGAGAGCCTTGCTACTACTAGCCGAGGAGTAATGAATGAAAATGTATCTGTTTCACCTAACAACACTATTGCTCCGTGATCATAGCCATCCATCTCTAAAGCTAACCACTATTTGTAAAAGCCACAACCATGTTACCATATTTGTACTAATGAAAATCATTGTGTCGTTGTACATATTGTGTATACACCGTTAGAAGCTAGCTAAGTTAGCTAACGTAGCTTAGCTTAGCTTGGTAGCCGAAACTCATAACATCACCCGATTTAAAATGGTTCTCTCCTCTTTGTATACCTTTGTCATCACAAGTATTCTGCCAAGGAACTTATGGACACGACAATAGTAGTAGTTATAAGGTGTTTGTAGCGTTAGTTAGCTCATAGCTATCGTCACTGAAGGGGCTACTATCGTATCAACATGCCGGGGCGCATAGCTTGCTAGCCGGCAGGATGTGTGTGCAGCAGTGCTTTGCCTCACAGGTCTGAGAAGAGGACCTACACATTTTACTCGTTCCCAAAACTCTTTTACATGCACGACAGTAGACATAATGCTAAAGTTAGCGGGGTAACGTTAGCCAGAGCCATATAGCCAGCTTGATACTATGACCCGGGGATAAGGCGACAGCCCACAAACCAGTAGCGCTGCTGTACTGAACAACAGGCTGCCTAGTGGTAAATGTAGTTCTTTTTTTACGACATTAAAAACATTATAACTGGGGCGCCCTCGTGGCGCATACCATAGTGCCTCGCGCACCTACGCAGCCGACCCGGGTTCGATCCCAGCTCCCGTCGTTATTTGTCGCATGTCCTCCCCACCTCTCCTCCCGTTCGCCCTCTCCTCTGTCGGTCCTGCGTGGCCAAAAAATGCTAAAAAATAATAATAAAAAAAACATTATAACTACCTTGTTTCAACCAGTTGTAGCTGGTCCATCAAAGTCTCCCGACGATTAAACCCATTTGCGTCTTGTAAGGCGTCCATTTGGATCAAGGAAATAACTTTCTGCACTCGTCAAAACTCCTTGTAGTGGATCAGAAGTAGGGGAAAGATACCCGACGTGACGTCATGGCCCTGATAGCTCTGATAAACTTTTTTGATTCGCATGTTATTCGTGCGTGGACCTTTTTACCCCTTTCGGAGTGGCATTTCCGGCGTTAAATGGAAAAAAAATTATTAAATTAGATACCAATGATGTAAACTACCCATAATTGAAGAGTAGGGTTTAACCTGCAAGTTGGGATTTAAAGCCCAACATCCAGGTTAAACCCTAAACCCTAAAGAGTTAAAAAGGTCCACGCACGAATAACATGCACGCGCGAATCAAAAAAGCTTATCAAACGCCGACGTCACTACAGGTGCATATTAATGAGCCGAATCTAAAAGCTTATCAGACGCTAGCACGGCCGTGACGTCACTTCAGGAAACGTATGCCTTGCCCGTCCGGGTCATAGTACTAGATCAATGGTGGCCCACTCGGTGCATCACAGTTAGCCTATAGCTCCGCCGTCCCTGCTACAGTCGGGACCACTACAGCTCCGCCGTCCCTGCGGGTGGTTCTCTCCTCTTTGTGTGCCCCTGTCCTCGCGGGTGTCCTGCGGAGGAGCTTGTGGACGCGACAACAGCGGCGGCCGTAGGGTGATTGAGCCTGTAACGTTAGTTAGCTCATAGCTATCGTGTACCACTAGCCTTTACGGGCTCGAGCACCCTACGGCTGCCGCCGTTGTCGCATCCATGGGCCCCCCGGCAGGGTACCCGTGGGGACGGGGTGTACAGAGAGGAGAGAACCATTTTGGGTCGGCCGTTCATGCCGGCCAGCGAGCCGGATGTCGGGATATGTTGTTAGCACAATAGCTACCAAGCTAAGCTATGTTAGCTACTAACGTTATAAACACAATATGTGTACAACGACACAATGATTTACATTATTACAAATATGGTAACGTGGTTGTGGCTTTTACAAATAGTGGTTAGCTTTAGAGATGGATGGCTATAATCACGGAGCAATAGTGTTAGGTGAAACAGATACATTTTCATTCGGCTAGTAGTAGCAAGCATATATCTATGGTAGCAAGGCTCTCTGCCTGCAGTGCCTGCCACTAGCTGTGTGTGACTCTCAGCGCCCCCTGGTGAGCCCCCTGGTGCCCTGCACCTGTTGTGACGAGATCATTTCGATTACACACGCACGTTATGAACCATTGATTAAAATATCCACGTGCGTGGTGATTGTGTTGGGCAGACAAAATGTTTGATAAAAAACGCTAAAACTGGGTCAATTTCAATACTTTTTTTTCCTTCTTCATGAAAGTCACCGTTGGCCTAGTCCACATTGTTTATTGAACAAAAATACAACGTGAAGGTTGGCCTTTAAGCTACGTGTAATTTCAAAATGTACGTCTATATTGATGTCTAACAGTTGTGCAACGCCTTTAACCTCATAAGCCCGAGCGGTCCGGTGGTGGACCGCAAATGACATCATGCCATAAATCCATCTCTACAGACTGTATGAATTAATGTTGCGTTTTTTTTCCAAAATGTAGCCAAGAGTAAAGAACCTAACCCTGTCAAAACAGCAGTCATAGTACAATATGTTAAAGTGTTATTAGTGAAATATGAGTTTTGGAAATGTATTCGGAAACCGGCAAATATAGACGCTTGGAAATGTGCGCCGCCATTTTGTTTGTAGTCATAGAATACCGTATGAAGAATGGCCGTTGGAATTTCATAAAACGACACTACCCAGCTCAAGCCAGCTCCCGTAAATTTTTCGGGATTATCTACCACAAACCTGAACGTTATTAGCATAAATTGGAACGCAGTTAGTTTCTCTACCTTTCTGTGAACGTCTAGCTAAAAACGGGGTTGCAATCTGATGAAAAATGGCGGAGGAATCTAAAAAAGTAACTGTACTTACAGTAGATTTCATTCACGGTCTTTGCTGCACGCCTGGTGATACTAAATCCAGATCCTCTGCCATTGGAAAGAGGAGATTTGGCCCGATCCATAGATGTGCGACTTGGCTATAATAAGGTAATTTATTTATTATATTAATATATTTCAAATACCATCTCCGGATGGCAGAATTCAGTACTGTATCTACAAAACCTTCTGTTTAATCATCTTCCCTTTATTCATTTGCTTAGATTCTTTGTACACGTGATCTGAAGAAGGTCCTGAACGAGCGCAGTTGTTCATGTCTGGTCATTTTTAGCATGGTGTTATTCACTGTCAAAGATAAAAAGAAATTGGAATTGATATTCTCCTTTGGTTCATTATAATTTACTCAAGCCTAGTAAGAGACACAATATTTCTGACACTGGGAATACATTCCCTGAGATCCATAGATGTCCCTAGATACCATAGATAAGAACATGCAAATGGACCTTGTAGAAGTGGAGCAATCTTCCATTTACTTAGGTATGTATTTGTAGGCAGATTTTCTGAAAATAGGGCTAGGGCTCAAAAGGTTAAATGTGCCGCAATGATGGCCGAAGAACAAAACCTCCTATCTGCATGAAAATAAAAGTGGGGAAAAAACTCATATCTACACTTTGCGAGGCACTAATACCTAGTCGGTATTGTTAACACATAATATAGTAATATAGTCCAAAAACAGTGTATTGTATTGGGTATCCTTAAAAAATTGCATTCTGCAAGAAAACAACAAGAAAACAACACTTGTTAATGTGAATTTTTCCAGATAGGAGTTTTTGTTCTTCGGGCCATCGCTATATCTATTTTAACGGTTCATTTCTGCGCGTGTGTTGAGGTGACTGACCTGGTCCGAGAAGTAGGAGGAGCTATCGTTGCCCTCTGTGTGGTCGTCGTCATCTTCCGTAACTGAAGGGCTTTCTGTTTCAGAGAGGAACAGAGGTCAAGGGTCAATCAGCTCATTAGCACCTAGACAAAGGTGGCACAGTGATTCTTTAAATCTAAATACACTTTGAAAACAAACTTTGAGATTGTTGTTTTGATTCTTGGTCCAGCTAATTGAAGCTGGCAAATGAAAACACGTAACAATAAATTTAACACACCCACAAATGAATAGAAGCGGATCTGGATAAGCTAGCCTAGCTGTTGGCCAAAAACACCTCTCTCCCAGAGTTTTAAGCTAGGCTAGTTGATCCGTATCCGCTACCATTCATTTGTGCTAAGCTAGACTACCTCGCAGCCGGATAGCTTTCTACTGAACGCACAGAGAGGAAATTGGTGTCCAACTTTTTGTCTGACTCTGGAAAACACTAGGGGTGGGAATCACCAGTGTCATCACGATACGATACGATATACATTCTTTGGACAACGATACGATATTTGCCGATATCACAAAGTCTGCCACGATACGATACGATTCGATTCAGGTGCCTGCGATCGATATGAGACGATATCATATGCCCATTTAACACAATCAGTAGCTTTTATATCAACTAAAAAAAGGCAACGGGAATATAATTTGACATTTAAATTTGTTAGCTCTTCCAGACATTTAAATGAAAAACAATCTATTGTTTTTAATACAAATAGACCTCCTGTTCACTGTAAAGTGCCACGTTTTGATATATTGAGCTTTAAACTTTAAGTTCCATTTTCTGAAACTCACAACCTAAAACCCCTCCCTACCTCCCTCTCCCAAACCGTTCCTACAACAATTGTTTTATGTTGCATGATGATCATGTATACATTTATTATGTATTATATTTTTTATGTTTAAATATCAACATTATCTGTCCATCCTCCTAAATACTATCAATATAATATACTCCTTTGACTTCATCTGATCTTTCCAAAGACCAGAGATGGGACACGAACGCGCACACACACACACACAGAAAGGGAGAATGTCCCCCCCTCCCCAGTCCCCACTAATGGACATCTGCTGTTCTCTCTATGCCTCTGATCAGGGTTAGCTTAGCTTAGTTAGTGTAAGCAGCTAACGTTAGGTTAGGTCTTTAATTAACGCGACGTGGGCATAAAGGAATGCAGAGGATGCAAAGCATGTTAGATGCATTTTACCCCGTTGCGGGGAAAAAAAGCAGGGACTTATTTCGGGACCAAATACTCTGCTGTAACGTCTACACACACGGACGTTCCACATGCTACTGCTGTGCTGTTGTTGTTGGGCGTATGAGACTCGCCACGGGATTTTCAAAATAAGAGTATCGTCGATATGAACCAATCTTCGATTCTATTGGATCGTTGATAATTAGATCGATGTATCGATCTGGATCGATGTATCATCCCACCCCTCGAAAACACGGTAAGTGCATTTCCCATAATGTTGGTGTGTTCCTTTGAGTTAAATGTGTGGGAATTGCAGTGAGGTTTTTTGTGTGAACTCACTTACAACCAGGCAGACAATCTCTTACATTGACAGAACCTGTCCTCAAACCAGTCATGTGGTATGCATGGGACATTTTGTGCAAAGTTGTTTATGCGTCTGATCCTCTCATAATACCAATCGTCACTGTATGTCACAAGGAAGAGGCTATGAAACTAGATGCAGTATTTACAATAGCTACGTGACGATAACCATCCAAACAGTAAAGTGTGTCAAATGGCAGTACAAGAAGAGAGTACATTATGAAATAAGTGTCTTTGTTACGCCATTTGATAGCTTATTTGGCTCTCATTCAAGTGGAAATGTGTGAACTGAACTATACAAATGTACAAGTGTGTGTGTGTGTGTGTGTGTGTGTGTGTGTGTGTGTGTGTGTGTGTGTGTGTGTGTGTGTGTGTGTGCTTGTGTATATGTATGTGTGTGTGCTCGTGTATATGTCTGTGTGTGCGTGTGTGTCCGTGTATATGTCTGTGTGTGTGTGTATGTGCTCATGTATATGTCTGTGTGTGTGTGTGTGCTTGTGTATATGTCTGTGTGTGTGTGCTTGTGTATATGTCTGTGTGTGTGCTCGTGTATATGTCTGTGTGTGTGCTTGTGTATATGTCTGTGTGTGTGTGTTCGTGTATATGTCTGTGTGTGTGTATGTGCTCATGTATATGTCTGTGTGTGTGTGTGTGTGTGCTTGTGTATATGTCTGTGTGTGTGTGTGTGTGTGTGTGCTCGTGTATATGTCTGTGTGTGTGCTTGTGTATATGTCTGTGTGTGTGTATGTGCTCATGTATATGTCTGTGTGTGTGTGCTGAATGAATGAATGAATGAAAACTTTATTTAACAGATTGCAGAATGGGTACAATACAGTACGGCTCAATACATACAATTGTTAAGGGGATGCAGACCTGAGAAAGACGTTTGTCTTGTTTCCATCAGGGTCCCCCATTTTCAATTCATATAGACATTTATGACATACACAACATACATGACATTTATGGCATAGGGACATATAGGTATTTAGTACTGATACATTTGTGACATAAGCGGTATTCAAATATACAGTACTGTTACCCCTAGATCCTGACAGAGTATATATACATATGATGGGGAGGGGACTGTACATTAGGAGGGGGTGGGTGGGTGGGTGGGAGGGAAATATACATACGGCGGGGAGGGAATATATACATGCGGTGGGGAGGAGACTGTCTATTAGGAGGTGGTGGGGGTTTTGGGCATTTACGGTGGCCAGTTTCGAATTGCAGCCTCCCGTAGGTGCTCTTTAAGAGCGGTTTTGAATGTGGGCAGGGATTCACATTCCTTTACAGCTTTGGGTAGGGCGTTCCACATTGTTG